>NC_022024.1:11422385-11448841 GCF_000317375.1 Microtus ochrogaster
GGAAACTTATTTCCTATAAACCCTTTGGTCTTGATGCTTTTGCTTCAAAGACTTTCCAGTAGTTCTCCTCACATTTTAGGTCATTCATTCCTTCTTCTCCAAAGAAAGCATTTCACCTCCCCTCCCCATAAACTCTACTGGAAGACACCACACATTCACAGAAAAATGTTCCATGAAAAGTTCTCTTACCCAGTAGAGCCTCTCAATCTAGGAATAACTACAGAACCTTTCTTTATTTTGTGGTTCTTCACATTTTCTTTTTTTTTTTTTTTTTAAGCTGGGTAAACACTGCCCAGAGTGTGGCAGGCACCATAATCCCAGCCCAGTCAGTGCTCAGAGATGGAGGCAGGCTGATCTCTCTGAGGCCAATCTTGCCTAAATATAGAATTACAGGCCAGCCAAGGATATAGAGTGAGACCCTGCCTCAAAAGAAAAACGGTTAAATGTCAGTGCTGGCAAGATGGCTCAATAGCTTAAAACAGGTCCCAGAACCCAAGTGGTGGAAGGAGCCAAACACAGTTGTACTCTGACATCCACATGTATGGATGTGTGGATGCCACACGCACGCACACACATCACAACTAAATGGATTTTTAAAAGAAAATAAAAAGGATTTAATTTCTATAGATAATATTTTTCTTTTGTCTGATTTTCAAGGTAAAAGTAACTATGGTTATCCAAAGAGGAATGAGCATCCTATTCAAATCTTCCTAGCACTTGGAAGACAAAATCAGGGGATCTCTGTGAGTTTGAGGACCGCCTTATCTATATAGCAAGTCCTACAACACCCAGGGCTACATAGAGACCTTGCCTTAAAAACAAACAAACAAATGAACAAAAAGACCAATAAAATAAAATCCACAGAAGCAGACAATTTTTATTCTGCTTTGGAATACATTTCCTGAGTAGCAATTATTTGAGAAGCAAAGAAAAGGAAAAACTGAATTCAGTATGAAATTAAAAAGCTATACTTAAAAAAAAAAATCTAACAAGTGGATAGCTAAACAATCAACTACTTAATTCTGCATATTTCTAGCTTTTAATTCTAGTTAGTGATTATGATTTTTTAAGCACTCTTCAAAGTAAGCAGTTCAATTTTTCAAAACAAATTAGAAGATACACAGTAATTTTCTTTGAAATCACACTCAGTTTTTACTTACTGAAACCTGAGCTGGTGGAGGCAAAGAAACAGATGGTGCAGAAGAAAAATACCCCAATGAACATTCCGAGAAAAATGGTGGTTGTACTGGCGAAGGAGCTATTTAGAAGAAAAAAAATTCAACACAAGTTTTAATCAACTATTTCAGCAGGAACATATAAAATGTATATATAAGCTTGAGGAAACATATTACTGAGATAGAGTGCTAACCAAACCTTCTAAGCTCCATTAAGTTCAATGTTATCATTAAGATGGCATTTAATTCCTCAAAATTCATTTTTTGTTAGGGATTGTAACATGCATATGAAATTAAATAATATAATCCCAGGGCTCAGAAGGCCAAGGCAAGAGGATGCCTGGTCTGAGGCAGTTGGGCTACAGAGGGAAACAAACCACCTTCCCTCTATCTCACTATGAGGTGGAAAGCCTAATAGTATTAATAGAGACTAGAGCACTTTTTTTCTTAACATAATTTTTACAAAATGATGAAATAAATTCTCTTGATTCCTGCCAAAGGGCCCTAAGAGAGAAAAGAAAACAACATGGCTTCATTGCTCCCTTAATACGGTGCTAAGGAAGGCAAGGACAAGATTTCAAGTTGAAATGGAGCTGAGAGTGAGGACTATGAAACCAACAGAACTTTCCCCAGGTGTCTCACAAGTCAATACAAAGACAGCATCTGCCTTTCAAACACTTGATTCACAGCCTAAATCTAAGAATAAGTTCATCTTTATTACACTACCCTTCTGAAAAATCTAACATCAGCCAGGTGTGATGCATGTGGCTGTAGTCTCAGTGTTTGGGAAACAGAGAAGGAGAATCAAATTCAAGGACAGCCTAGGGTGCCCAAGAAATGTAAGAAAAACCTGGGCAATATAATAAGACCCTATCTCAGAAAACTAAGAGGACGGAGAAGAAAAGTAGGGAGAATGGGGGATGGAGGAAGACAGAACAAGACATGATAAATACCTAATTGTGTAAGAAGTTAAAATCTGACAAAGTTGAAAGTATGTTTTCTCTGTAAGAAGTTCTATAAAATTATTTAAACACATGCATTAACAGCTGTGGTGAGTTAATAGTGTTGTTAGTATTTCAAATAGTGATGAATCACCTCCATGAACTTGAAAATAAAAGACGACCCTTTCCTTTGTCAAACTATAATGTAAGGTTATCAGGCTGGGCTGTGGTGGCGCACACCTTTAATCCCAGCATTCGGGAGGCAGAAGCAGACAGGTTCGAGGCCAACCTGGTCTCCAAGAGCCAGTTCTAGGACAGCTAGGGCCATTACACAGAGAAACCCTGTCTCAAAAAAAAAACAAAAAAAAACAAAAAACAAATAAACAAAAAAAATCAAGTATCAGCTAAAACAATGTCCTAAAAATGAATACTTTTGGCAAACATTTCATAAATCATGTATTTCTGTTTTTTCTTTAGTCTAGACACATGAACTGGTTCTAGTTTTGATTTGGTCTCAGAACATGACAATATGGGAGAGAGCATCAATCTTCTGAACATCCCAACTTCTCACTGTGTTCCTGTCTCGGTTGTAGGTGTTGAGCACCAGTAAGAAAATAGTTTTCTCATGGTCAATCACATCTGAGTAGCAAGAAAAACTGTCTGAGCTGGGCATGGTGGTTCATGGCTTTAATTCCGTTATTCATAAAATTCTTCCACAATCTTCCTGTTTCAGATCAATTGCTCATCGGAGTGGGAACAAAGCCTCTTAACTTAAAGCCTCTCTAGAAAAACAGACTTGAAAATAAAGGTGAAAACTATCCATCTGCGGTTTACCCCAAGTACTTACAGTATCACAGAAAATCATCACTAAGTCTCACCTTCAGTCCACATGGCTTTCGAGGTTTTGAGTAGCTTAATCATGATTATCAAAATGTTTCAAAATTTTTGCTCCTACCTGGAGAACTGGTTTCACTATCTGTATCCATAGCAACTTCTTCATAGTTATCATATTGATAAATGCCTCCTCCACTATCAGGTTGCTTATCTAAGGATCGCCTCAGGTCAGGATCTGAAGACTAAGTATACAATAATATTTTTCTTAGTTACAACAGACTATTCTTGGGCTAGTTATCACAAAAGAGTTGATAATTATATTTTAGGGAGAAATACACAAAATGATTATGACTCTATGAGACCTGCCTATGGCATCAATCTGGAAAGGGTCTATGACAGCCAAGTATTATCTGTACAGGTCAATTAATTCCCCCGTCATCTAAGCCACTAAGTAAATGCAATCCCTCTTTTAAAAAAAATTACAAAGTTCTTCCAACAGTTATGCAGTCATGGTTTAGGCATGAAACTAGAAGGGAATGGTCATTTTTTGCATTACAATTATTAACATCAGACTATTATTTTTAAAGTCAAGAACAGGAGCTGGAGAAATGGATCTTAAGAGAGCAAGCTAATTTCCAGCACCCACAGGGTAGCTCCCAATGGTCTGTAACTCCAGTTCTAGAGGATCCACAGGCATCAGGCACACAAGTGGTACAAGGCATGCACACAGGTAAATAAATACTCATACGCAGACACAGACAAGTCAAGAACATTTCACTTACAAATGAATCAACAGTATCTGAAAATTAAACGTGGATTGGCATGTTTATGTACTATGATTTTTAATTCCTATGTTTTACTCAGTTTATGACAAAAACTAAAACAAAAAAAGAAAACACAAACCTATGCAGAGATAAGATACAAATAATACTTATCTCTAGACAAAGATTTTATTTATAAAGTCTTAACTATGAATAATTATAACTCTTGCATAAAGAAAATTTCCTCTTGACTCCTTAACTCTTACTTTTAAAATTTCTCTACATTTAGTATACTTTTGAGTATATTCCTAATTCAGAAGTCCAAAACCATCGTCACTGGTAGTCCTCGTCATGTTAACCCTCCCATTCTCCTGACAGCGCCATAAAGGTAACGGCTGACTCAGTTATCATCAATACATGTAATAATAATGCTCAGCACATGCTAAGGACTAAAAACAAAATAGCTAGGCAATAGTTATTACTACAGGAAGACTTAGTAAACTTTAAATTAGTATACACTAATTATTCTCCACATCTCTCACTCTACACAGTAAACAATAAACAACTAATCCAATATTGCCCCCATAAGAAACAGGCATTTTGGAGCTGGAGAGATGGCTCAACGGTTAAGAGCATTGCCTGCTCTTCCAAAGGTCCTGAGTTCAATTCCCACCAACTACATGGTGGCTCACAGCCATCTGTAATGAGGTCTGGTGCCCTCTTCAGGCATGCACGCAGACAGAATATTGTATACATAATAAATGAATACTTAAAAAAAAAGAAACAGGCATTTTCATATCAGGACCTTACTATAATTTAATAACCCTTTTTATAAATAAAGATGAACAAAATGCTAAAAGCAGAGTGGGGTTGGGGGCTTGTCTGTAACTTTTTAGACAGTGTCTCACTAAATTACTCAAGAAAGCCTGAATATGTGATCATCCTGCCTTAGCCTCCCAGGTAACTGAGATTATAGGAGTATAGCACCAGGCCCAGCTGAAAGACAGGCTTTTGTTAATCAAAATTCCAACCTGTTCAATTCTTATAATCTAGGACTATGAGATTATCCTCAATTGTACCTAACTTTCTCCTCAAAGATTATAAATAGGGCTGATGGAGGGAACTTGGTGGTTATGTAAAAGGCTTCCTATGAAAGGATTGTGAGTTTGGATCCACAGGACCCAGGTACAAAGGCAGACATGGCAATACACGCTTGCAAGCCCACCACGAGAGAACAGACAGATCTCAGGAGCTTGACAGCCAGCAAACTCTAGATTAAACAGTAAGCTCCAGGTTCAGTAAAACCCTGTCTCAAAAACAGAAGGAAGAGAAGTGACTGAAGAAAACACACTAGCGTGTGGCTTCTACATGCACCTGCAAGGCAAGCATGTGCACACTCGTGCACACAACATACATTCTCTCACATACAGAGAAAAAAAATAAGCTCTATCAAACATAAAATATTTGCAATTTTCCTCAGCTGACTAGATCTTTGAAATGATATTAACAAAACACTCAAATATGAACATTCTGGCCCAACAAGATGGCTCAGTAGATAAAGGCACATGCTGCCAAGCACAAGACCAGAGTTCAAGCTCCATGACCCATTGGTCTCCACGTGCACTCTGTGGCACATGTGTATAACCCTCAGTGAACGACAGGACATTGTTAAGGGTCTGAACATTTTGGTGATGGCTCTCTATTCCTTACTTTGCTTCTTGATCTCCTCTTGCCACCAACTAATTTCATGAACCGATTATACTGCTCCTCCTGGTTGGAAAGGTCTCGAATTTTTCTAATTTCTTCTTCTCTTTTCCTCCTCTCTTCTTCCTCAGCTTGTTTCCGCTGGTCCTCTTCCTTCTGCCTCTCCTGTTCCTTTTGCTGCTGGAGTTTCTTCCATGCCTTGGTTTGCTGTTTCCTCAATGCTTGTTTAGCTACCCAGAAAAAACACAGAAATGTCGATATAAATATGTTTATACTGCTAACTTATATAGTTAAGTAAGAGGATTATCATCCGATTTAGGACTCTATATTTTCCCAAACTCAAAACTCCCTAAACTGGAGAGATGACTTGGTGATTAGGAACAAGAAGACCCAGGCTTGGGGCTGGAGAGATGGCTCAGCGGTTAAGAGCATTGCCTGCTTTTCCAGAGGTCCTGAGTTCAGTTCCCAGCAACCACATGGTAGCTCACAACCATCTGGAATAAGGTCTGGTGCCCTCTTCTGGCCTGTAGGCATACACACAGACAGAATATTGTATACATAATAAATAAATAAATAAATAAATAAATATTTCTTTAAAGAAGACCCAGGCTCAATTTCCAGCTCACAACCATCTGTGACTCCAATTCCAGGGGATTTCATGTCTTTGTCTGCCTCTGCAGGCACCAAATATGCACATAGTTCAGACACACATGGATAAAATACCCATACACATACAATAAAATGTTTTTAATTAAACTTTTTTCATACATTTTCATAATATTCTTTCCCTGCTTTGATCCTACTCATCTCCCTACCCAACTTCAAGTCTTCAACCCCCCACCCTCACTGACCAACTCTATACCCAAGAGTCACTGGCCAGTACAAAAACGGACTCTATGTTGCTGTGTTCAATTTTTGTTTTCGGAGATGGGAGGAGGGGTTTAGAATTGTATCTTATTAATTCTCAATTTTTTTGAGAAGTAAATTAATTTTTAGAAATCTCTGAATTAAAAACTAGATACAACAAGATATATTAGTTCAATTGAAATAATTTACAAGAAATAATCACCTGTAGTGCTAACTTTTTTAGCTGAATGTACTTTTGTGCTGGTTTTAGCCTTCTGTTGGACAGTTTTTGTCTTGGTCAGTTTTTCTTTGCTCTCTTTCATCACCTGTTGCTCTTTTTGTTGCCATTTCTTACTGGCTGACTGAAGAGCCAAAAGACGAAGCTGTAATTCAGATAATTCCTCTTCATCTTCACCAAGTTTCTTTAAAACAGAAAAAAAAGTTACAATTTTTAAATTCTGTTACTTAACATTAAACATTTTGCCAAGTTGAATCTTTTACCAAGTTAATTAAAATTTAAAGTCAGTATTAAAACAAATATTTAATGGAAAATACAGATAAAATATAAACTCATTTACTATCTATAATCCAAGACTAATTTAATCCTTATAACACAAACAGAAGATCAATTGGTAGAAATTAGTGATTTATGTGTAAGTATGCAAAGGTAAAGCCAAAGATGAAAGATAGGAGTTGGGCATCATTTAAGGGGCCACACAAACTTGAGAGTGTAGGTGACAATAAGAAGCCAGGTACTGAAGAATGAAGTACTTAGCAGACTGCACTGCAAAAAAAGAATACTAAGGACATGTTAGAATACCAAGGATAATGCCAATTTTTTAACATCATTACAGGTGGAAAAAGATGTACCCAATAGTTTGCATTTGAATGCTTTATGCTCTAAGTATGTATGTTTCCTGAATTAAAATATTTGAATACTCATTTTTCATCTAAGAAACTAAAACAGGATTATCTTTAAAGCATAGGTTTAAAAGTCTTTTCCTACTAAAGTAACTTACAAATTATTTTTCACTCTACCTTTCATAGTTTGACGTGCTACATAAACACTACACAGACTGATGGGCACTTGCGCTGTTTCAGTATGTGCATACACTACAGCACTTACGTAAGATCCAAGCATTAGTTTCTTCTTTACCGAGAAAAGACTGAAAAGCTTGTCCCTCTGGTCATTCTAGAAAAGCCACCAGAACTTATTGCTAATTAAATCCTGAAATGGCTTTAGAAAATTAGCCTGCTCTATACACTTTCACTGAAATGTAACTGAAAATACCAAGCTACTCTAAGCAGAAGCCCTTAAGTATGCATGGATTAGAGAGGTCTGGAGAATCCTTTTAAAGATATGAAACAGTAGAAGAAATATATCCCAATACATTAAGACCCACTTAACTTTTTCTAAGTGGTATTATGTAACTATATTTTTTCTTAAACTCCAATTATTTTTATTTGTTAAGTATGAGGAGAACAGTGAATGTTGGTTAGAGACTTTACCTTTCCATTGTGGAAAACTGCAAGTCAATACCACATCTACCTGTTTGTCTCAGTTCTCTATGTAGCACAAATTAGCCACCACGACTGTTTGTCTGAGCTCACTATACAGCTCTGGCTAGCCTTAAATTCACAATCCTTCCAGATTCAATGTCTTGGTTGTTGAATGTACAAACTTACACTACCACAACGGGTTCTAATAATATATACAGATGCCGTCAAGAGCCAGAAAGAGGGTTTCACATCCCCTGAAGCTGAAGTTACAGGTGGTTGTGAGGTGCCCATTATAGATGTTGGGAACCAAACTAGGATCTTAGAAGAACCCCAAGAACTTTTGATTGCTGAGCCACCTCTCTGGACCCACATTTCAAATTAAGTTCTGAAAAATCATTTGTGCTGTTATTCATAGCTATCATACTGGCTAGTGCAACTATAAAACATTTCCATTTTTTTTATAGAAAATTCTACTGGAAAATACAGATTTAGATTTTACCAAAAAAGTTATCATCATTTTTCACTGAGATTACTTTATGCAACTACTTCCCTTGGAATGAAATAAAACTATCATTGATTCTGTCATACAACTCTATTTGGTATTTGAAGTAGAGACTCAAAACCAAGATCACTGAAATGGGGCCAGAGGACCTCAGTCAGTTTCCTATGCAATTAAGCAAGTCATTTAACCTGCCCAAATGTATCTTACTTCATCTATGAAACATACGTGTCAACTTACTTCATATGGTTACTGTGTGGATATTAAAAAACAAATATTTATGAGTGTGTGTTCACTATCACATTATCCTTCCTAAATTCAGGACCATCTTTCCTAGACTCTGAATCATTTCAGTTTACTCATAACAACAAACTGAAATCAAATAGAAGAAACTGCAAATATTCAGATCTATAATAAAGAAAAGGCTTGAGTTACTCAAATGCGTATTATATTTTAAACAGTGTTTGATACTTTTGTACTTTACTCTATTAAAGCCTCACAACAACCCAGAGAATGCAGGATATTAAACTCATTGTATAGAAAAATAGAAGAATGGCCAGGCGATGGTGGCACACGCCTTTAGTCCCTGCACTCGGAAGGTAGAGGCAGGCGGATCTCTGTGAGTTCTATGCCAGTCTGTTCTACAAAATCTAGTTCCTAGTTCCAGGATAGGCACCAAAGCTACAGAGAAACCCTGTCTTGAAAAACCAATAGAAAAGAAAGAAAATAGAGAAGCCAAAAAAAACCTCACTCAGCTAGCATTTCTTTCATTTAGTAAGAAAAGGAGCTAAAATGTGATTCCAGGTCAAGATCTAAATAATTCCAAAATATCCCATAGAAGATGAAGCACAAACGTGCACGTGTGCTCTTGCACATGCACGCAAACACACACACACACATCTGGAAGATAAACTCAGAATCAAAATTAAAAGTTTCAAAATGATAAATAAAAAGCTCACCTATAAATATGAACTGCACATCAAGTTAATAGTTTACAGACTTTAGTGGAAAGAAACTTTAAGGCAATTCTCTAAAATGTCCAAATAATTTCAAATAAATTCAAAATAACAGACTACAAGTTGAGCGTGGAGGCACAAACTAGCACTCCCAGCCAACATGACATAAAGGCACATTAGAGACCAGCCAGAGCTACACAATGAGATCAAGTCTCTAAACAAATCAAAACAAAAGAACAGACTACAGCAATGCAAGTAAGAATAGGTCATATAGATTTTTCAATCCCACAAAGTAGTATCTTACCTTTTCAGATAGAATATCTGAGGTACTAATTCTTCGTGTTAAATTTTGTTCTTTATCTTCTAATCCTTTAAAATAAAATAGCATCTTTTGAATACTCTAAAATACAGCCACAATTAATAAAAATGGAAATAACACTATATAATAATCAGGAATTATTTTTGAAGGTTTCACTATTATGGTCTTATTTTTAGGACTCTCGACAAAAATGAAAGAATGCTATCAAAGCAAATAAAGGACTGAAGAAATATCTTAGTCCATAAAATTAGAGGCACACAAGTATGAGAAGCCAAGCTAGATTCATTCCTGAAACCACAAGAAAAGTCAAGGGTGATTTGTGCATTTGTAATCTCAGCACTGAGAAGATGGAGACAGGATGACAGCTGGTGCTCACCAGTCACCCAGCCAGGAATGTTTGAGCTTCAGGTCCCAGTGAAACCAGTTAGGTGATCATCCTAAGGAACACCCAAGATTGACCTCTTGGTCACTCATACACACACACACACACACACACACACACACACACACACACACGGCACATATGCGCATGCACACAATTGAAGACACACACACAGACAGAATGAGATTAAGAATCTAACTTAGCGTGTAACATCAATCTAACTCTAAAAGTTACAAGACTAGTGACTCAAGTATTAAATAAGATATTTTTATAAAATAGAAATAATTTAAATAGAAACAGAACTTATGGAGTAGATAAAGCAATGCTTCATTACTGAACAGAAACCACAATGACAAACTATTATAATAAAAATAAAAAATGAACTCAATATTTAGACTATAGACTTATTATAAAGCTGATCATTTATTTAGAAGCACACAAGCAAGACCCAGACTTCTAGAGTATTGTCCCAAACTGTCTACATTATTCAATTTGCAACAGTTTTAGAGCATACAGTAGCAGTACTAACAGGTACAGCAGTACTGAGATAAAGGCTTCAGTTAACAAAGTTAAAACCCGGAGTTGCAGGGTTAAGTTTCAAGCCTAGTGTTTATCATTTTGTTTTGTTTTTTCCCCCATAATACCAAACCTGTTAGTGTTCTAAACATCCTACTTTGATTGCTTAAGTGAAAACCTGATGAAAAAAAAATGCAGCTTATTCAATAAGCAGAGTAATTAATCAAGCACCCTGGACAAAGCAAACAGGAGGTAATCATCAAATCTGAGGCAGATTCCCCTTCCTCTAAGACTTAAATAAATAAAAATTTAAAAATAATAAAAAATTTATTCTAGTCAGGCCAGGTGGCCCAGACCTGAAATCAAGCCACTTAGAAGGTTGTGACAAGAAGGATTACATATGTAAAGCCTGCCTGGACTACAAAGAGAGCTCAAAGACAACCTGGATGACTCAGGGACATTCTATTTCAAAATACATAGAGGCTGGGAGTAGAGTGCAGTGACAGAGCTGACTCAGCATGTGTTAGGCCCTAAGCTCTATCCTGGTACAGAGAGGGGGAACCTTATTCATTACAAAATGAATGGTGTATTAGAATACTTTGAAAGTTGGGAGTTTTAAGTGTTTTACAATATTTGCCTAACCTGTGTGAGGTTCACAGTTCTATTCTCAGTAGAAGAGGAGGAGGAAGAAGAGGAGAAAGAGTGCAGAGGGAAAGGGAGGGAAAGAAAAAGGGAAGAAAAATTTTAGCCCAACATAAATTTCATTTACCTGTGCATGATTTTCCTCTAAAGAAACAGTAAGAGAATATATAAAAATAGAAAATATATAAAACTGTGCTCAAATGATCTGAGTCAAGTAGGAATACAACCACACCCTCCTAACATACAGGATCTCATTGTGTTGAGCTGTGTCATTCACAACTGGTGCCATAGCTCACCACCATCTGATTTCAGTAACACTCCTTGCTCTACTTCATAGTAAGCACTTCCAAGCTTTGACTTCTGCAAGCACACTTCCAGCCCTTTTCAGAGTTAAATGATATATTCATTACAGTAGGACATCTTTAAAAATGCATTTAGTATATAAAGAATGCATTACCATTTTTCCAAGATCACTATCTTTTTTTCATGTACCACTAATAAAAGTTGTTCAGTATGGTCACTGTTTTTCAAGATGTGTATTTTCCAGCACTCGGGAGCCAGATGCTGGCAAACTGAGGCCAGCCTAGTATATATATAGCAAGTCCCCAGAGCTACTTGATGACACACATGTGCCATTATAATCAAACCAATCACATGTCAAAGAACAACTATTAGACAAAACTAAACAGGCTGAATAATGAAGACATAGCCTTCCAGTAAGTACAGAAAGCACCCGATTTTTCTATGAGAATCCAGAGTTCCATGTGGCCAGGAAACACCTAAGAGTTATTACAATCTCATGCTTCTGTGGAGAGCTGGAGAACCTTTGCAGCATAGGAGCAAATATATATTAGAATGTACTGACTGAGCACAATGGCAAACAATTAACCAGGAGATCCAGACATAGTATTTTCCATCCCCATTTTAAATACAGATCATTGCTTGAACTGACCTTGTGATTAGTCATGCACTATCCTGACATGTCGATCCCCCATCACTATTGCAATGGTTTTGAGGGATGGGAAAATGTCTCACTATATGATCAAAACTGTCCCTAAACTTTAAAGTCCTCCTGCCTCCAACATCCAAGTGTTAGAATCATAGCTATGCACCATCATACCTGCTGTTATCTAGAACCTCCAATATGAAAACTGGTCTTATACAGTTACCAAGTAGTTAAACCTTACTCCTGGGATTCCATGTAAGCCGGAATCAGCATACAGATGGTAGCTAAAAACCATAACAATGGCAATATTTTCGCAGGAAAAAGTACAATCAAGCAAATAAAAATAAAGACGTTTCAAGGGGAAAAGTTTTGTTTGTTTGGGTTTTTTTTCGAGATGGGCTTCTGTGTAGCTCTGACTGTCCTGGAACTCAGTCTGTAAGCCAGGCTAGCCTCGAACTAAGAGATCCACCTGCCTCTGTGTCCCTAGTGCTTGGATAAGAGTACTGGAATAAAAGGTGTGTGCTATAAGCACTAAGTGAAAAAGTATTCTTTAAAAACCAAGAAAAAAAAAAAGCCAGGTGTAGTAGTATGTACTTTTTTAATCCCAGAACTCTAAAGGCAGAGGATGAATGATCTGTCAGTTCAAGGTCAACCTGAGCTACACAGTGGGTTTCAAACCAGCCAGGGCAACTTGTTGAGATCCTATCTCAAACAACAACAACAAAAAGTGTGTGTGGAGGGAGGAGGTGGTAAGTTAGAAATATATATTATAGAAACCCCCAAATTATAAAAGGAACATCACCAAATGCAGTAGAGATTTCTCTTTACTATAGACTGTTCTCAACAGTGCAGCCGGAGAGAGCTCTTGACAAGTTCTGGAAGACTCACTCCCAACCATTTCACTCAGAACTTCAAAGCAAAGCTGCTGCAAGATTTCACAGGACGTGCCTCCACACATCTCTAATCTCCTCTCCACTGCTCATAGACCTTATTCTTCTTTAGGAAGACGCCTTTTGATTATTCTCAAGAATGCCAGGAAACTATGTGCATAATTTCAGTGCAGAGATTCTCCAACTTTAGGACAGATGAGAAACCAAAAGAAGATAGGGCTGCACACAGGCCAAGGAGTCCTACTACCAGAGCTCATAACGCACACCTTGAGTAAGGCCTAAGACTTTGCATTTCTGACAAGTTGACTGTCTTTGAAAATCAATGTTCCTTCCACTGCCCAGAAATCTCTTCTTTGATTTGTCCTTTCTCTTAGTCTTCACATGTTGTTTAAATCACACCTTCAAACTGAACGATATCCTGAATAGCATACAAACCTTCAGCCAGTTACCCTGCTCCCACCCTACTTACCCTGCTAATACTTCTTCTATGACAGTTTATTGCTCATCATGTTTGCTGTTTCCTTCTAAGATGCAAGCTTATGATGTCATCATAGTGACCATTTAGGATGCAGAAGTGAACATCTGTAGACCCAGATTCTCAAGTGGGAAGACTGAGCCTAGGAATTAAAGATGAGCCTAGGCAGCACAATAAAACACTGCACTAAAAATATATGTGAAAATAAATGCAAACCTGAGGCATAAGCAATTATTTTGTTCATCAATGCTTTCAAGAACCTGGAATGAAGTACTCAGCTAATTTATAATAAAAGAAAATGAAAAGAACCCAGACTTTTACAACTGGGTTATGCATGACCTATCCCAGTGTAGCTTTAACACTGCAATGTTTCTGTTCCGTGCTGAAAACTATAAAGATTGTATTGGGTTAATGAAGAAATTAAAATACAGAACAGATCCAACCTAGCCTTTTCTGATACCTCACTGAAAAATAACACAAATGCTTGTGAAAAATTAATAGTAATGGTTAAAGATGAGATAAAATCTTTTTCTTTTTTTTTTTTTTTTTTTTTTTTTTTCGAGACAGGGTTTCTCTGTAGCGTTGGTGCCTGTCCCGGAACTAGCTCTTGTAGACCAGGCTGGCCTCGAACTCCCAGAGATCCGCCTGCCTCTGCCTCCCGAGTGCTGGGATTAAAGGGGTGCGCCACCACCGCCTGGCTAGATTAAATCTTAAAACTAAAAAAAAAAAAATCTCAAATATTTTCCAAGTAACTCCATAAGTGAAAGGTGTTAAAAATAAAGCAAGATACAGTAGAGAAGAGGTAAGCATATAAAACATGATCAGAAACAAGAAGAGGGTTTTTGCATCCTCTGAGTAAAAGAATTTAAATGAAAAATTAATATAGTATGTTTATGATACAGAAGTAAAAGATGGAATTGAGTTCAATCATCTCAAAAAGAGCAAGTTCACATGTAATAAGAAAACTATGAAACTTTAAAAGAACCACTGAGAACAATGGGGAAAGGTGTTGGACAGCAGAATCCTGAGCAAAGAAAAGGGCAGGGTGTGCCTGCAGAAACATCTATGTCTATAACTCATCGACTAAAATAAGCATTACATGGTTTTTGGTTTCCTTCAATTCTTCTTCCACAGATGTCAGCTTGTCATATTTGATTTTTCATCTGAATTACTGCAAGCATTCACATATAACTCTAACTTTACAAGTCATTTGTATATATTTTCTCTATCCTGCTATGTTATACTTCACAGGAATTATATTTATACTATAATTCACTGAAACATCTAACTTATTAGAAGGGAAGAGAACAACTCTGAGAATATGTAATCAAAAGCAGTCATCACTCTGATTTACAAATTTGTGTCAGTGAATGGCTTTGAAAATTTCAAATATAAAAACTGATCCCAGAAATTGGGTCTGGTATGGGGGATGTCTACATGTACGGGAGACAGATACAGGAGGATCAACTGTCAATATTAGTCAAAATTTAGAGAAACTATATACTAAAAGTATATTTTACTACACATATGTTAGTAAAGAAAATACTAAGGAATTTTTTAAACAACATATATAAACTAATCCAGGTATAGAAAGGCACTGACACACTACAAAAATCAATTAATATAACTTTTTACACTAAGAGAAATTAAAAACTCATTAATAATGACAAAAAAGATGTCCCTTCTTCAAAATCTATTCACAATTTAAAGAATTTCACACTAGCAGTGGTGGGATAAATTTTTCTTTACCCAGTAAACCTTAAAAATGTAGAAATCTACAAAGCACTGCAGCATCATGCTCAGTGGTCAGTCTCCTTGCAGGAGGAAGAAAAGTGCCCACTATTCTCACCCCTGCTCAACACATCATCTCTGATCTGGGGAGCAGAGAGCAGAGCAGACCAAGAAGAAAACAGAGATTAGCAGAAGTCATTCTGGCACATACTTGCAATCCCAACACTCAGGAAGCTGAGGCAGATTGATTACAAGTTTTAGGCAAGCACAGACCACTACAAAGCAAGTTTCAGGGCAGCCTGGACTACAGAGTAAAGCCCTGCCTCAACCAAAACATTTAGTAAACAAAACTTATGAAGTTATTACTTATTACTTTAAGACCTATAACAAAAGAATTTATAGAATATGGGGATCCTTTTAAGTACTGATGTACACTTAAAATTTTTCGACTAAATACTCTTTAACAAAATGTATGTAACAGAGCTAACTTCAATCTTACTGAGTTACCTTGGCTAGCATCTGTGGAGCTGGATTTCGCAGAAAGCTGCTTTGTTCCATCTTTCACTCTTTTCACCCGGTTCTTATCCCCTGGTAAAGTCAGTTTTTGCCTGAGTGGTTTTAATTCAAATGCCTGAAAAGTTTTGACCTGCGTCTTCTCCTCAGGAGCGACTTCTCTACTTGCATCCTCTGTAATACTGGCATTATCAGTGCTTGTTTGGTCCTCGGAATGCAGCACTTTAGGATCGTCCTGCACATGCTCGTCTTTGCTACTCAGAGCAAGTTTTTCATCCTTGTTGATGCACTCCAGTTCCAGCTGTATCTGCTTATACTTTAAAAGTAAATCTTCAAAAGTTTCTTCCCCACAGTTCTCATTTTTGGATGAATGATTCTGTTTTCTTGACGGGGATCTTCCAAAACTTTTGGCTGAACAGCATATTAAGGAAACCAGTTTCCAACAATTTTTCCAGTTAAATTTAACAAAAATACTTAAGGTATAGATGAATTTTTCTCCCTTAATTTTTCAAGATGAACGAATATTTTTAAATTTCTAAATTCCATTTAATATATGTGCTGCTAATGCCTGCTTATGTGCCCATATTGCAGTTTAACAAGCA
The DNA here is from genome assembly GCF_000317375.1 of Microtus ochrogaster. NCBI lineage: Eukaryota > Metazoa > Chordata > Mammalia > Rodentia > Cricetidae > Microtus > Microtus ochrogaster. The sequence continues at coordinate 11,438,618 of NC_022024.1, forward strand.
TCCATACAAACAGTCCACTTACAAAATCACTAGTGTCAGAAATTACCAGTTGACTCCACGGTAGTCCACCCAGTTAGGCTGTAGCATCCTTCCTTCTGTAAGGACGAGGAAAACCCAAAGCGAACGGATGCTAAGGATGCTTTCTGAAGGGAGGGAAGGAACTGTTTTGTCACAGATGATGACAATTTACACTTCTGATAACCAGGAGGGAATCTTCTCTTATTAGTTTCTTCTCATTTCAAATTAAAAAGTAAATAAGAAAATGAACACTGACGATTAGTAATTTATGAGACATTTCTTAAAACACTAATACATAATAGAGAAAGCATCATGTGCTACATCTGACTCACGCACAATTAACATGACACACACATGTACACAAAAAAATAAAAATTTTAGATGTTACTCAAAATATATTTTCTAATTTCAAACAATTCATAAATATGGTATGAATTTCATTCTGCAAGTTAAGAAATGAAAATCCAGGTAATGGGTATAGTTCCAATAAACTTTCTTTTTTTGTGGCAGTGGGGGAGGGAATTCAAGACAGGGTTTCTCTGTAGCTTTTTGGAGTCTGTCCTGGAACTCACTCTTTAAATCAGGTTGGCCTTGAACTCACAGTGATCCACCTGCCTCTACCTCCCGAGTGCTGGGAGTAAAGGTGTGTGCCACCACCACCCAGAAACCACTTGTGTTTTCGTTGGTTATAACCTAACATAGACCTTCTCTGCTTAATAACAGGGCAAACACCCAACAAAGATTTCAAGTTCCTGACCATCAATTCAAAGAGGGGAATTATGAGCACATATTTGAGAAACTAAATGATCTTTAACTTCAAATCAGTAGTTCTGCTGTTAAAACTTTTGTAGTAAATCTTGCTTCTCTGATGTTGCCAGTCAAATTTCTTAAAAGAAGTTTTTCTTCCCCAAGACAGGGTTTCTCTGTGTAACAGCCCTGGCTGTCCTGGAACTCACTTTCAGGACCAGGCTGGCCTGGCCTTGAACTAACAGCGATCTAACAGCCTCTGTTAGATCTAACAGGGATTAAACACCTTTAATCCCTAGCCAAAAGTTTTCAACACCTTTCTTTTTTACAATCCCGCCAAATGGAATCTAGCTGTCTTATTAGTTCAACAGATACTGATCTAAGTTTATAGAATTTTTTTTTTTTTTTTTATATATATATTTTTTTTTTTTTTGGTTTATCGAGACAGGGTTTCTCTGTGGCTTTGGAGCCTGTCCTGGAACTAGCTCTGTAGACCAGGCTGGTCTCGAACTCACAGAGATCCGCCTGCCTCTGCCTCCAAGTGCTGGGATTAAAGGCGTGCGCCACCACCGCTGCCCCGGCTTAGAATATTATTTTTAAACTTCATTTTACCTGATTTCTCTGCAGCCACCTTCCACCACTGTTGTCTCTGCTCCAGTGACTCTCATGTCTCCTCATTTATCTACACTTTTTAAGGAGTCCTTCCTAACTCCTTTTTTTTTTTCGAAGCTTGTAATGGTGTTCTGTAGTTGTCAGAATTCAGTCTCTGTTTTCATTTGAAAACACTCTAAAGTACTCCCACTGTTTTACCTACCACTTAAGAGGAATCCGAATTGATAAGGTATTTGGGGTTCTCTATTGCCCACAACCCATGCCCATACTGCGGTCAAAGCAATCTTCTGTTTGTTTTTTTTCCAAGACATGGTTTCTCTGTGTAACAGTCCTGGCTTTCCTGGAACTCTCTTTGTAGACCAGGCTAGCCTCAAACTCACTGAGATCCATCTGCCTCTGTCTCCCGAGTACTGGGATTAAAGGTGTACGCTGCCACTGCCTTGCTGTCAAAGTAACCTTTACATATTATAAAACTTCAGACATTCCCTTTCATTCTCATTAGAGCCCAAAGTCCTTCTTCCTTAGAATGCATGCGTTCTGGCCTGTGCTTACCTTTCCAACCTTACCTTTTCTGGGCTCATCACAATTTACGGAGCTTTGTGTCCAGGCCTCTGTTCTCCAACTTGACCCCAATTCAAGACACCTCCTAGATGAAGCCACAATTATTTATTCTACCTGGCCATGTATGCATTCTTTGGGCATAAATACTACAATTATGTGTATTCCAACTAAGCCATCTAAAAGTAAAACTACAGCAATAAAAAACCAAATAATTACTAAAGACACTGAAGACATTAGCAAAGGGAATAGATTCAACATACCAACAAAAAGTAACAACTGAAAAATGAGTAAAAGCAATTGAGTTAGAGCCATTAACTTACCTCTGAGACAAAATTCTTCCCACCTCTACAGCATAATAAGGATCAAATCAGTACTTGCTCGTTTGTCAAGATGTTATTTTTTACTTGTATTTTTATGAACTACTTGCTGAGTCTATACTTCGATGGTAGAAGGAAAACTAAAAAGAACTACGTGGACTGGAGAGGATAGCACAGATGTTGTGTGTACTGCTCTTGCTAAGGACCTGAGTTCAATTCCCAGCACCCACATCAGGAGGCTCACAACTGCCCATAGCTCCAGCTCGGGACAATCTGACACTCCTGGTCTGCTGAGGCACTCATGTAGGAATATGTACACACATATACATTTAAAATTGTAAAAATAAATCTTTTAAAAAGGGAAAAGCAGCTTACATGCGGAGTTTGGTGGCAAATGCCTATAATGCCAACTATCATGGAAGCTGAGACAGGGCTGGGAGCTATTCACAAGATCCTCTCTTCAAGCAAAATTATAATAAGAACCAGTGATGTAATTTCTATAGTAGAGCCTTGGGCTCAATCCTCAGTACCAAAAAAGAAAAAGGAAGTGAGAGAGACTTTAAAATGACTTTTAAACCTGCTGTTTTCAAGGTAGGAACCACTTTTCAACATTAGCTGAAATCAAAAAGGAAGATAGGATAATTTTACTGACCCTAATTATGTCAACTCTCACTTGATTTCAAAGTTTAAAATGTTAGTTATACAAGGGAGACTTAACACTAACACTGACAAAATGTCTATGCTAACTCTGAGGAGGTTAAGACAGAAGATCAGGAGTCCTGAGGTAGCCTATGGTACAAGAGACCCTGTCTCACAAAACAAAGCAAACAAACAAAAACAAAAAAAATTTACAAGGAAAACGAACAGGAATGAAGAGCTGCAGGGAGACAGGTGCAAGCTAACTGCCATAACTTTGGGGGAAGCTGGGCAACACAGGGAATTTCCAAAGATGCTATAATGTAAATCTATGTCTCCAAACAACAGCAATAAAAACAGACAGACAGACAGATAGCTGAAAGAGGCCAGAGAGTGGTGGTGCATGCCTTTAATTCCAGCACTTGGGAGGCAGAGGCAGGGGGATCTCTATGAATTTGAGGCCAGCCTGGTCTGTAGGCTAGCCTTCAAAGAGAATTTCAGAATAGCCAGAAATGTTAAACAGCGAAAGCCTGTCTAGAAAAAAGTTTAAAGGGGCTGGAGATATGGCTCAGAGGTTAAGAACATTGCCTGCTCTTCCAAAGGTCCTGAGTTCAATTCCCAGCAACCACATGGTGGCTCACAACCATCTGTAATGAGATCTGGAGTCCTCTTCTGGCCTGCAGGCATACACAGACAGAATATTGTATACATAATAAATAAATATTTAAAAAAACATTTTAACAGAAGAAGAAAAAGAAGAACTGAAACAGATTCTGGTCTTTTCCGTTTTCTTTGAAGTTGCAAGTAATATATCCCTAATTATGTTTAAGAAAATAATGACAGAAAAAAATTATACTCAAGCTATTGCATTCCTAAACCACTTAAGCTGAGTCAGAATTACCCTCATTCTTTTTTAGGTACTATTTGCAAAGTTGCCATTTTTTATAATCACAGTGGACATATGACCAGCTGAGTCTGATACTGATATTAAAGGAATGTGGATAGGGCTTGGTACTGCAAATTTTATTGGTTCACATTACATTTTTCCTTCTCAAATTTTTATTAAGAACACCTCTACAGTGGTTTGCTGGTATTTCATGAGAACAATTATGCAGACAATCAACCCAAGCATCTTGTTCTTAAAGTGTAGTATCTGAAAAGCAATCAGCAAAACAGCTGATTTCTGACAAGCTGTCAGAGAAATCAAGAATCACAAACATACTGGATATTTATCTACATTCTTTTTGCAGTAAGTACATAAAAATATTAGTATATAGCATAACCCCAAACAGTAGCAAATAAACAGACAAAAAGGTGGAGGAAGGAGGCAGGCGAGCCTAGTCACCACCACTGTAATGCAGAGGAAACTAAGAAAATCTTTAAGTTGCCAACAGTACTTTTGTCCTCAATTTGCTGTTTTACTAAACTCTATTTTCATTTCTCCAACACCTATTAGATGTTTCATCTACATAACCCTAAAAACATGTCTATGTATTTAAACATCCTTTGTTTTTGAATACAGAAAGCAAAACAACAACAACAAAAAAAAAAAAACCATTGATGGCTCATGTGTACATATAATCAAGGGCGAAGGTTTTCTAATCTTCATGGAAGAACATTCACTGTGTTTTAAAAGGTTACCTACCTGTGATTTTTCTCCAAAACAATCTTGAGACGCTTCTAAACCAATGTTAGGTGAGAGAAGTAACAGCTTTTTCAGGACACAGGAACCAAAACCTGCTGTTTCTTTAATTATCCCTCGCCCATTACCATCATGACATCTAGGAAAAGTCCACATAGCCTAAAGTGCTCCATAAAAATAACTCTGAGTATCTTCCAATTAAGTGTCATATGTAAATTTTATAGAAAACATATTAAACAATCATTACACCATGGGGATTATAGCTAGTAATAAAAGTGCTTAGTAATCTATCTTAAACAATTAGTAAAAGTTGGGATGTATAAACCCATCATAAAACACGGACGATTAATTTCTTAACATAAACCCCGAGTAAATTTGGTAATGTTAAAGATAACCAATAATAAGGTTAGAGGGGGCAAAAATTAGGAAATTGGTTTTTTTTCCTCCTCACGTGTCCATACTCTACACATTCCTCCCTAACACACTAAAAGTGTTGGTGAGTTTCTCTTTCTCTGATCTACATGTAGGCAGCACACAGAGTTAAAAAGCCCAAAAGTGAACATAGGAAAGTGAACTCAATGCATATAGCTTTCCAACTAACGTATATATTCAAAAGATCTGAATTACTAAAACTAGAAGAAGAAGAAGAAGAAGAAGAAGAAGAAGAAGAAGAAGAAGAAGAAGAAGAAGAAGAAGAAAGGGGTCTATACACACGCGCGCTCACACACACTTTAAAAGGAGAACTCTAGAAGAGTAAGAAAAATTTCTCAAGAACAGTAAAATTACAGAGGAAAGTTAACGAATTCTAAAGTCAGAATGTAATATAAGTAACTAGATTCCTCAAGTTGTGGGTATTTCTTTTCTCTAATAATCTAAGTGAATTTCCCATAAAATACGAAATTCCGGTACTAGCAAAACAGCAAATGCCAATGCAATCTGGGCTACTGGTGTACCGTTAAAAACCTGGACTGTCTTTCCTTCCCCTAGCTGACCCGAATCCATGACACATTCCTGTTCGAAAGCAGTCCAGTCCAATAAAACAATCAAAGAAAATAGCAGCGGAGTGTGGCACATGACAACGGCCGACGAACAGAGACAAGTAAGTGGCTCCGAAAAGTTAAACTCAGGGACCTAGTCGTGACGCTCGAGGGAGCTCCAGCGACACACCCAGGGCAGACCGCCACGTTAAGGATACAGCTCTTGCGAGGTGGAGAGGGTTCTCGCCAACTCTGACTGCTGCCGAATCCGGATCCCGCTCCTCCTCCCAGAGGAGGTCTGCACCCCGGCTTGCCTCCTCGCTCACCCACTCCTCGCCCCCGACTCCACCGACTCCCACCCCGGTACGGCCTGCCTCGAAAGCGGAAACGGTCCAGAGCGATGTGGCTCCGCTCCCAGAACGACGGTCGGGGGCTGCTTTCCGACAGGGAGCCCGAAGGCATCCGCACCGGGGGCGGGTGAGTCCGGAACGGTTCTTTGGGTCGGTAGCTGCTGTGTCCCCTGAGGTGGCCCCGCTCCGACGGGTGCCGCGAGCGTGAGAAATTCCTCAGCTGCTGCTGGGACGAAGACGACGACGACGACGAGCCGCCGCCTCCCCCGGATCCGCCGCCCCGGGGCGGGTGAGGAGGCCTCCGGCGCGGGTACGGTAACAGTCCGCCGCCGCTACTGCTGGCGCTGCTGCTCCGGCTCCGGATCTGGCTGTTGTTGTCGTCGTCGCTGATCTCCCCATCTTCAAGCTCCCCTTCTTCCTTCGGGGAGAGGCCGCTAGAGGCCGGGGTCGAAGTCTCAGCGGTCGCCATCCAGGGAGCAGCGCCGTTCACACCACCTTAGCCCTCCGTCCGGGGACCCGCCCGCCCGCTGCCTTCCCTTTCCTCCTATCCCCTCTGTCCTAACGGGCCCGGCAGGCGCGGCCTCCCCGTGCTTGGACGCCTCGCAGCTTCTGCTCCCCAACTTCCCCGCACCCCAGATCTCTCTCGCCGGACCGTCGCTTAACCAGTACCCTCTCCTAGCGCCCCCTTGCTGCTCTTCCGCCTCGCGAGAAAGGAGTCGTGGAGGAGGTGGTGGAGGAGGAGGAGGAGGAGGAGGCCGTGTCCCGATCGTCATTTCCGGCGGCACTCCGGAAAGGGGCGCTGATAAGCCTCGCGATAACGAGAAGCGTGACGGGCGCGGTGCTCTCTGGGATCTGTAGTCTCTCCTCTTGCGCAAGGCTTCGCCCTTGGTCCCTAGCGGACGCCGCTGTCCCTGGCATCCTGGCTGAAGTGGCGGGGTCGGAGCTGTCTGGGTAGCGGGCCTGCTCTTGAGTCGCAGACCTGAGTTGCAGAGTCACTCGTTGGTGGGGAAGACACCTGCCATCTTCCCGTTGCTCGGGCGCCCCTCCCTGAGACACAGTCTACCCACTCTCTTTGGGACCCCGGGGGGCGGGGGGGGGGAGAAGCGGGTGTGGCCGCCATGTTGGTGAAGGCGAGCGTCCGCGCCGGGAGCTCCAGGACCGTTGGCTCTGCGGGCCTGAGCCCGCCATATTAATAAAGAGAAAGGGGAGTGGGCCCAGCCTCCCTGCTCTATAGTGTGCATGCCCCTCTTCCCGCCCGGCTAGCAGCGCCTGGTCGCCGGCCTCGTTCGCCTTTGCGCGGTGACAGCGGCTTTTGCGGGGCTGCGCCGAATGAGGGGCCGGGGGAAATGCCGACCAATTGCGCCGCGGCGGGCTGCGCTGCCACCTACAACAAGCATATTAACATCAGCTTCCACAGGTAAAACCCGGGCGAGGGCGTGGGGGTGACGGCCACGGGCGCTAAACGGGTCTGAGTGTCACCGGGCGCGTCAGAAGGACGCGGGGACTTGCGTTCCTCGCCTGGTGACTGCTAAGAATAGCCGGAGAATGGGGAGGGAAACATCACTTTTGTCCTTTGTGTGCTGTTTCGCGCAGCCGGAGACCTTTTTCTCCGTTCCCTAGGAAAGTTTACCCAATTTGCGGAAAGCAATGAGGATTCTTGCGAATGACACCCCTCACATTAAAAAGTATGCGCATACCTTTATTTTTTTTCCTCCTCTTTCATTTTGATATCTTAGACCATGCCTTGAGACGAATGACGCCATAAGGGACCGAGCGTCTCCCGTTCAAGTCAACACATCTCTTTTAAAAGCCTGCTGGGTTGGAGTTAAAATTAGGCAATTTTTCGCTAGCTGAGTTGACGTGGGAAACCTTTCTGATAGGCACACACAGTAACCTCCGAGGAACTGAGTCATCACTGACGGCCATGTAATTAAGCAGTGTGTATCAAAGCGCAAACAGAACATGAGCATAAAATGAACCGAGGTTCCGTTTTCCTTTCTCTTGAGAACGCAGTCATGGCCCCGGTAGTGCTAAGACAAACTCTGCCAAGCATTTGGACATAATCGGTACTTGAACGTAATAGGTGCTCAGTAAATGTTCGCCTTTCCGTCAAGAACTGCCACCTGTCCAAAGGAATAAAAAAAAATACTAAAAACCTAAGTGAAAACGGTTCTGACTTGATATACCCCACTATATAAAGTGTGATCTTAGGATATAGAAAATAGCTTTGATCTTTTGATCTTTTCCCTACCTCACTAAGGGCATCCCCTGACTAAAAGCTGCTACTTAAAAAAAAAAAAATCCTTCTGCTGTTTGTTTTAAAACTACTTCCTGCAAATGTAATGCATTGTTCATTCTTACAGCTGCGGTACACCAGGTCCCTAATTGCCTGACATTATGCTAATGAGGGAGAAAGTTCCTACCCTCGGGGACTTTAAAATTCAATTGAGGAGGAATTACAGTTGAGTGCCACAGAAAAGACGTTCGAAGAGACATTATTAGCCTTGGGAAGTCAAAGGACGCTTCACAAAAGGTGCAGTGTCAAATGTGACCACAGGCTGAAGTCCGGTCTAGTCCTCTATACTAAAGCATTTTCCGTTTTTGTTCCAAGAGTACTTGAGAAGCCCTGAAGGACGCAAAAAGAGTAACATGATTAGATTTACATAATAAAAAGCCTTCCGACTGCTGTAGAGTTAAGAGTGACATTTAGTGAGTTAGGCAAGCGTCTGCAGAGATGAGTTAGATAAGAAAGGAGCCTATTACAGAACTTTAACTTATCTGCTATTTCCTTCACAGGGAAAGCATGTTAGGTGTCAGCTGGACTGAACACTGCTGCTCAGTTGTGGGTACAGGAGCACTGAATTAGAGGAGGTGAGAGTTGAGTGAGAAGCCAATAGGAAGCTGTGACAAAAGGGAGCCCAAGCCTGCTGTGGTAATGCTTGTCTGTAGTCTCGGGAATGAGAAGAAAGAGGCCGGGTGTCTTTAGTTCGAGGCCAGCTGAGCTGTATAGACCCTGTCTCAAAATAAAAAAGAACATGGGGAAACCATTCAATGGCCTCGAACAGAATGCTCTCTGCAGTAAGGGTGGAGAGGAGTAGACAGATTTTGAGAAAAGTTTGAGGAGAATTTACTGGACTTGGTAATCTGATGTGGAAGATGAATGGGAGGAGTCTAGCCACCACAAGCAGTGCTTAAGAGATGGACAGTGGAGAGCTGGGTGTGGTGGTTCACAGCGACAACCTTAGAATAGAGGCTGAGCCAGGAGGATCCACCTCCATGTTCTAGGTCTATCTGGACTACAGAATAAAACTCTTGTCTCGAGGGGGTAGGAGGATGCGCACTGTGCAATACTATTCATCTAATGTGAAATTAGCACTTTTATGGTAGCCTTAGAAATTTAGGTCTTTATAATTGCTAGGCAGACATATTCCCGTATTCCATTTACATGGTATAGAAGGATCACCATGAATTTAAAGCCAGCCTGAGTTACAGAATGAATTTGAGGCCTAGCTACAAAATAAGATCCTGTCTCCAAACAAAACAAGCAGAATCAAACGAACAAGAAAAAATGGGTTTTAAAATAGCATTATAGTAAAAATATATTCATGTTTTTATAAATGCAAATAGTATTTAACTTTTCTTTTTTTTTTTAGTTTTTCGAGACAGGGTTTCTCTGGATCTTTGGAGCCTGTCCTGGCACTAGCTCTTGTAGACCAGGCTGGCCTCGAACTCACAGAGATCTGCCTGCCTCTGCCTCCCGAGTGCTGGGATTAAAGGCGTGCGCCACCACCACCTGGAAGTATTTAACTTTTCTTGTAGGACATAGATACTGTGTGTGTGTATGTGTCGGGGTCTTGCTATGTAGCCCTGGCTAGCTCATACTTGATATATAGACCAGGTTGGCCTTAAACTCAGAGAGATCTCTCTGCCCCTGCCTCCCAAGTGTTTCCATTAAAGACATCTACCACCATGCCTGGCCAGCCTAGACTTCTTTATCCACCTGCACAAACTGTTGCCTAGGGGCTAGAGAGATGGCTCATGGCTTAATAGTACCCAGTGTTCTTACTGAGGCCCTGGATATGGATCCCGGCACACATATGCATGGGAGCTCACAAACCAGACCCCGGGGATCCAACTCCTCTTGGGACTTACTTGGGCTCTTGCACACATAGATATGTTCAAGTATGTACACATACAAAATAAAAACAATTTTTAAAATTATGTTGCCTAAACTTATTTTCAGTTTTTTATCCTTCTAAACCTATTCCAATCTAACATCTCTATAACATCTACATCATTCATAACCTCCTAAAATTGCCTCTGTGAACATGACCTGTGTGTCTCATTTCTAAAGATGTAGTCTT
>NC_022024.1:11449017-11449891 GCF_000317375.1 Microtus ochrogaster
AAAATAAATAAATAAAGATGTAGTCTTTTTTACTCAGTGAAATAATCTCCACATTGTCACTAGTTTTATGAATTTTGTCCTTTGGGTTTCTTTGTTTTACTGTCTTCTACTAACCCTTCTTAGCGAAATGACTCACCTGTGCGCGTGTGTCCCAGCCGTGAGCTGTTTTAAAGGATTCCCCAACAGTGGGTGTCCTCATCTCCAGGGAGTACGAGAGTATCTGTGGACAAACTGTGTGCTCTTTCCTGGTCCTCTGCCAGGCGCATAGATTATCAGTAGTGAACTGCCATCCAGTAAATATACGGATTCCATTTTCTCCTTTATAGTTAGTGAAATGCCATCCCCTCGACAAGGTGGAAGCAATCCAACATGATGGACCACTGTTCCCTTTTGACTGGCTATTTGACCAGCATCTTACCTGGTTTACTGGCTTTCACTCGTGTGCTTTAACCATCCTTGTATAATCAATGCTCTAAAGCTCCGAGTTGTTAACATTTTTCTTTCCGGGGGAAAGCCCCAGTTTGCAGTATTTGCCCAGTTTCTGAGATGCATTTCCAATCACCAAGCGTGGTTTCAAGCCACCAGTATGACATGACTGATTGTGGAGCTAAGAAGAGATGACAATATCACATTAATCTATTGCCGTGTAGATGCAGTAGTCGTAAATAACTTTAAAAAGTAGAAATTGGGCTGGAAAATGGCTCAGCAGCTGAGAATAAGTACTGCTTTTCTGGAGAACCCAGGTTCAGTTCCCAGGACCCTCATCAGGCAGTTCAATCTGTAACTCTGGCTCTAAGAGACCTAACTTCGGGCCTCCTTGGGTCCCTGGGTTTGTGTGTATATATCCTCACAAACACATGATTAGAAATGAACC
>NC_022024.1:11449996-11458126 GCF_000317375.1 Microtus ochrogaster
AAAGAAAGAAAGAAAGAAAGAAAGAAAGAAAGAAATGAACCTGTTTAAAAAGAAACAGTTATTAGTAAAATGTTTCGGAGTTAGCCATTTACAGTGGTTGAACTTATCTGAACTTATCAGCTCATTCGGTCATCTCGCAGTTCAGCCCTTTTGGCTTGTCAATGGCACTTTGAATGTATTTTAATATTTTTGACATAGAAGGCCCTCCATGTTTATTTCCTGTCCTGCTCCTGAGATAGCCTTATGACATCACTCCTCCCACTTGAGGTCCTTTCTTAGGGCCTTCTGGATAAATCAGCATATCCTATTCCATGCAGTTCCATACTTACTTCTTTACAGAAGACCCACTATGCCACTAAGCTAGGTATTTTCATGTTCTAATCTTTAAAAGACCTATGTGTGCATGTGAATTTGCAGACGTGCATGTGGAGGCCAGGACAACCTCCACGGTTGTTCTTCAGGCACTGTCTTGTTCCTTCCTTCTTTCTGAGACAGGAAACTGTCCACACTTGGTCACTGACACAGGGATCCACAGGAGCTATCTTCTTAGTCCTGGAGAAGCATTTCTACCTTTCATTACACATAATAGAAATAAAATACCTGGGGCTGGGAATGTACCTCAATGGTAAATAAGTAAATTTGTTTGTTATATCCAGATATTGTGCAAAGGAACTAGCTGGGCTATCCAATAATATTCTCAGCCACTCTGCTAGTATGCTAGGATTACTTGATTCTTTACCTTCTCAGTTACTGAATACAGAGGGAGACATTTTTTTTATTACCACCACGTCTACAGTGCTTAAAAATGTAAGAGGTATTCAGCCATTTATTTAAAATGCAAGCAAAAAAACATTGCTCAAACACATAAGTGTATAAAACCTGGGGTGTGTTGTGTGGACAAGAATATTTCCATCCATTGACACCATGTAAGTCTTTCAATATAAGATGTTTTTAATTTAAATTTAACCTGTGAGCCACATCTACCCCTAAAATGTACTGTGAAAAATCCAAGCAACATATTCAAGGACCAGGCAGAGTTGCCCAGGCCATCACAAAAGGTCAAGGTTATCCTCGGCTGCAATAGTTAAGCCTGTTGTCGGCCTGAGTGACGTTAGAGTCTCAAAAACAAAACATAACACATAATTACAACATAATTAAAGATAATGTTTTAAAGCCCGCTGTGGTGGTAGAGGCCCACATTCCAACACTGAAGGGGAAAGCCAATGGGCTGCAAATGATACTGCTCATTTCACTGATTCCCTGGTAAAATTAAATACACCTAACTCCATTTGACACACCACTAGGTGAAATAAGAGTTCTTTGGCCGAGAACAGATTAGGAGGTAAGTGCTAAGCCAAATGCAGCCACTCACTCATGTAATCCAGCACGTGAAAGTCTGAGCAGATATAGTCCAGAGTCTAGCTTGTCCCTGGACTGCACAGTGTGCTGCAGTCCAGCCTGGGTTGGATTGGTAGGCCCTGTCTCGGAACTCAGAGGGCAGCGGAGACTGAGTACTAAGCAAGGTTGGTCGATTTATCAGAAAATATCCTCTAATGAAATACTATGTACTGTGGAGTGACAGCAAATCCTCAGGGCATGTCTGTTGTGAGAAAGGCTATTTAGAGGAAACTTGGGCCTTCATTGCTATGCTCCTCATCACTGGCAATGTGGAAATTAATTCTGACCCACATGATCTCACATGGACTTTATGGTTCTTTTTATACAAATGAGTACTTATAGAGGATATGGTAATCAAAGAAGTAATCTAAAGAAGACTTAGAAGCTGGCGGAATGGCTCATCGAACAAAGACACTTGCCATGAAAATCCATCTGAATTTGACCCCCAGAACCCATGCAGAGGTTGAAGGAGAAAACCAACTCCACCAGCTTGGCCTCCGGCCTCCATTTACAAACTGGCACACATGCTCACACACATAATTATTGTGCATCTTTGAGAGAGAAAGACTGTGTGTGCACATGCCACAGCCTGTGAGGACAGGACAACTTGTGGGAGTTGGGTTTTTTCTCCTTCCTCCATGTGGGTCCAGGAAATCAAACTCAGGGTCTGAGGTTCAGCGGTAAGTGCTCTTCTTCCCTAATGACTCATCTCACTGGCCCTAAATGGAAAAGAAAAATAAGAATTGGAATTGGAATTTAACTATATGTGAATGTTTATTCTTACATTTCCAAGTCACTTCACAAAGCTAGAATTGTTAGAATTTTAAAAAAAATAGTCCGTGGTATTTGTGTCTTCCTTGAAAGCAGTATGTGTTGGATGGATGTAGCTTTTTATTTGAAATGAATATGAAAGGAAAGGGATAGCTCATGGATCATTTATCTTTTTATGATTATGTTTCCTGCTAAGCTCCATAGCTCCAGAATTTTTTAAATGCAGCTTAACTACATAGAATTCAGTGAATTGTTTGTATATTCTGTATTTGTATTATATCAAGTTGTGTTGAGTTGTTATTGTTTATAAGGCATGGTCAAAGATATGCAGATTAATAATAATAATCGCTTTCCTTGAGAAACGTTGGGGCCAGCGAGATGGCTCAGCAGGCAAACACTGTTATTGCCACACAAGCCTGAGAACCTGAGTTCCATGCCAGAACCCATGGTGGAAGGAAAGAACCAAATCAGTTCCCCAAAGTTGTTTTCTGATCTCCATGTTTGCCTGCACATGTGTGCATGCACACAATAAGTTTTCTCTGAAAATATGTAATTTGTACTATTTGGAAATTTGAATGGAGAAAGTATAAAACCGTGATGTAATGTAGGAAAGACAAAAAGGAGTGTATTTGCCCAGACTTTCCTTGTAAAAATGTTGTCTTTAACATACTTGATGTATGCACTGCAGCAGCAGAGAACAGCATTGTGAAATTACTCCTGCTTGTGATCATTCTACAGAAGAGTGTTATTTAAACTTTAGTTATTGTCCTTCCTAAGGCCAAGGTTGGATGGAATGTCTCTTTTTAAAGTCTTGAAAATTAAACCTAAGAAAATTAATTTTTCACTAAATTTTTATAAATAAAAATTATAACTTGGCATCTGGAGTTTTTTTATATAAATGAAGGACTTTTTAAATAACTATTGAGTACAACAAAAATAGGACAGTTGGAATTTGAGTTGCTTTTTGTTTGCTTGTTTTAAGGTTTCCTTTGGATCCTAAAAGAAGAAAAGAATGGGTTCGCCTGGTTAGGCGCAAAAATTTTGTGCCAGGAAAACACACTTTTCTTTGTTCAAAGCACTTTGAAGCCTCCTGTTTTGATCTAACAGGACAAACTCGACGACTTAAAATGGATGCTGTTCCAACCATTTTTGATTTCTGTACCCATATAAAGTCTATGGTAGGTGATATCACTCTCCTTTCTTAAAACATGTCTTAGAGCCTATTACTTCTTGTTTGTGCAAGTGAGCAATTCACATTGTGCTAAATGAGTGTGTAATGATACACCCCCAAAAGCTGTAGAGCGTCTGTTTGTATTATAAAGGTACAGGCTAGAATTAGCACTTAGGTCTCCTGACTCCAGTTTCGTTTCCCCTGTAAAGTCCAAACGAATACCAGATTTTGGACTCTGTATGTCCACAATTAAGGATGCTCATCAGGTAAAAGTCTATGCAATCCTCAAAGGATGAAACACTTGTGGTCCCAAGCATTTTGCATATAGGGTACTTGGCCAGAAATGCAGCCTTACCTAACTAAAATTATTCACAATTATCAGTAAGTGTACCATTGGCATAAACAAAAAGATTAGTAAGGACAGCTCCAGAATCACTCTAGTCTGATTCTAAGATAACAAGTGATGTGCTAGCAAGTACTTTAAGAACACATATTCACTTACGCCAAGAGATGGTGGTTTCAGTCGAGGCTTTATAAGAAACAATGGAGTTATTCAGTTTAGGGATGAAACCTTGGGAGTTTGGGACACGAAAAGAGGTTTTTGGCCATGCATAGGGCAATTTAATTAGATAATAAATTGAGAGATGAGAAAGAAGTTATCAAATGTTGGTTTATTTGAAAGAAAAGAGAAAATCAGATGCCGGGTGAATGAATTAAAATGAGTTTAAGCCAGGCTGGTGGTGCATACCCTTAATCCCAGCACTCAAAGGCAGAAACATTTGGAGTTCTATGAGTTCGAGGCCAGCCCAGTCTACTAATTGAGGTCTGTTTATTGAGCTACAGACTAAGACTCTGTCTCAAAAACAAAACAAACAAAACCACTTGGTTTGCGGCTGCAAATACAGCTCTGTAGTGGAGTGTATCCAGAGAGTGAGGACCAGCACCAGAGAGAAGACAGGAGGAGAAAGAAGGAAATGTTGACCTGACTAGGTCCGAGCTGATTAGAGAAGAAAACTGAAAAGCTAGAAAAATAGAGGGTTTTGGAAAAGGGCGTCTTCATACTGAGTAAGAAAAGTCTGTTGGTTAACTGTGGTATTTGAATTTGGAAGTGGACATGAGTTAATGTTTTAATGGGTGGGAAGGTTGTGAATTGTTGCCGCTGCCGCTTAAGATGTTGGAAAAGCTATAGAACAACAAGGGCTTTCTCATTTCTAAATCTTTCAAATTTGAGCACCTGAAAGCATACCTGACTCCGAGTATGCACTCAAATATTAAAATTGAAATGCACCATCAGCCGGCACAGGGAATGTATATTTCATATTTGTAATTCAGGTACTCAGGAGGTAGAGGCAGGAGGAGCGGTTCATCTGCTCCATAGAAAGGGCAGCACCAACCAGGGCTTCGTGAGCCATTATCTCAAGAAAAGGGAAGATGGAACTTTATTTCTGACATTTGATCATTTATTTATCCAATAATTATTTTTTTAATTTTTTACTTTATGTGCATTGGTATTTTGTCTGCATATATGTCTGTGTGAGGGTGTCAGATTCCCTGGAGGTAGAGTTATAAGCAGTTGTAAGCTGCCATGTGGGTGCTGAGAATTGAACCTAGGTCCTTTGGAAGAACCACCACTGCTCTTAACCACTGAGCCTTCTCTCTAGCCCCATCCAATAACTATTAAACTTTTCATTATGACAAAATCTGTTACATGTTGAGAAAATGAAGAGCAAAGGGAGACTGTGCCATTTCTCTTGAAGAGAGGCCAGCTGTAGTTTTTATGATCGTAGAACTATAATTTTTTCAGCATTGTTTCCCCAGGACATAATTATTGAAAAGCGGTGTGGTTGGGTTTTTTTTATTTGTTTGTTTGTTGTTGTTTTTGTTTAGAGAGACTATCTTGTTCTTTTTTTTTTTTTTTTTAGTTTTCCGAGACAGGGTTTTTCTGTGGCTTTGGAGCCTGTCCTGGAACTAGCACTTGTAGACCAGGCTGGTCTCGAACTCACAGAGATCTACCTGCCTCTGCCTCCCGAGTGCTGGGATTAAAGGCATGTGCCACCATCGCCCAGCTACTGTCTTGTTCTTAAGGTAGCCCAAGCTATCTTCAAACTCTAGCCCAAGCTATTCTTTTTTTTTAAAAAGATTTCTCTTATTTTATATGTATTGGTGTTTTTGCTTGAGTGTATGTCTGCACCACAAATATGCTGGTGCCTGTGGAGACCAGAAGAGGACATTGGATCTACTGGAAAAATGAAGTCACAAACAGTTGTTAGCCACCATATAGGTGGTGAAAATTGAATCTGGGTTCTTTGGAAGAGCAACCAGTGCTCTCAACTACTGAGCTATCCTCCAGCCCTACAAGCTTCTCTTGAACTAGCTGTCCTCCTGCCTCTGCCTCCAAAAGCCAAAAATGGTTTTGTTTTTTTTTTTTTATGCTTTGGCTTTTTTGAGACAGTTTCACTGCTTAACTCTAGGCTAGCCTCAAATTTATGGTATTCCTGCCTCAGCCTCCTGAATGCAGGGATCACAGTGTGTACCATCATATCTTGAAGGAATGTTTGTTTAATAAAGGAAAGACATGATTATAAGAAGATGTGATACCATAGGAAAACAAAACGTGGTTTAATATTTCTGGAGTATAGTGAACAAAAGAATCCTTAGTTTTTGTTCGGACAAAGCAATTCCTATCCAGATTTTAAATCTTTGAAGATTTAGTGCGAAGAATTAATAAGTAAACCTGTTTGGGAACTTGGTACCTGAGAACATACCTCTATAGACATGTGAGTTTTTGTTTATGTAGATTCCAGGTCTGAACTATTCATCAAATTGAGAGACTAACACTTAGCAAAAAGGAAATCAGATCAGTACCATAGATAAGTTAAATGTCTAAACAAATTCTAGTTTGGTCTTAGTAAAAAGAGTTGAAAAAGATTTTAAAACCCCCAAAGAATAATATCGAATAGTGTGGAAGAAACCTTGAAAGATCCATTTCTAAATCAATGTTTGATTGTCTCTATAGATAAGGAAGAAAGTAACTAGTGAGGCCTGGCGGCACAGACACACCTTTAATCCCAGCAGGTGGATCTCTTTAAATTCAAGGCCACTCTGGTCTCAGTAACTAGTTCCTTAACCACCAGAGAGGTCTAGGTAGAGAGACCGTGTCTCAAATAAAGAAAAGCACAGGGTGGCTTGAGTTCATTCAGCCTACTGAGACGCTCTAGCCGTGGTCACATGAGATGGTGTGCTGTTGTTGCCCATTATACCCAGCAGTTCTCAATAATGTGTGCTCAAAACTGGACACTGTTTACTTATTTGTGATATCCGTAATTTATATTAAACTCTCTGTTCGGCTCAGAAACTCAAGTCAAGGAGTCTTTTGAAGAAAAATGACGGTTTTCCTCCAACTGGACCGTGGAATTTAAAGTCGAACAGTCAGCAAGTACTACTCGAACACAGTTATGCCTTTAGGAACCCCATGGAGGCGAAAAAAAGGATAATTAAACTAGAGAAAGAAATAGCAAGCTTAAGAAGGAAAATGAAAACTTGCCTACAAAGAGAACGCAGAGCAACTCAAAGATGGGTCAAAGCCACGTGCTTGGTGAAGAGTTTAGAAGCCAATAACATGTTACCCAAGGGCCTCTCCGAACACATTTTACCCACGGCCTTACATGATCTTCCTTTGGAAGACTTCAAACTTCTCCAACAAGATCAACAAGGTAAACCATTACCAGTTCTCTAAGTGTAAACTAGACAAGATCTGCACCCAGGTTTTCCTTCCACAGAACCTGATGCCCTTCTTCCCCTCTTCCCACCATTGAAGAGACAGGGCAGTTGTACTAAAATCACATTCTTAAGGTTTTACTTGAAGTAACAGTCACTATATAACTTGCAGAAACTTGAGTCTAAGACAAATGGGAAAATGTAACGACAGCTTTGAGAACGCGTAGAAGTGCCTTACACGAGGACTATGTGCTTAGACGTTGTCTAGGAAACACTGTGGAGTGTTTCTGCTTGTGTTTTCTAAACTGCTGTCAAACAGGAATGACGAGTGAGACGTTCCTATGAGGAAAAACATTCGACACCAAAGTTGGGATACTACATTCTAAAGAATATGCTAGGTGGGAGCTAATCATTAAATGTGAACTTAAAACCACTGGATTTTGTATTAATTAAATTATTGGGATTGTGGTCGAACATTTTTAGAATAAGACCTCTGGGGTACAGGGCAATTTTTTTTTTCTTTTTTAACTTTTGTATTTTTTTTAAACTAGTCAAAATAAGCTTATCATGGTTTCCTTATAGGAACCATTGAACTTAAAAGTAGGTTGTAAAATAATTTGAAAATAATGTTTTGAATGTGAAATGCCTTTGAGACTCCAAGCTAGGTGAGGCCTCAAGTACCTCAGACTGAGAAAAACTGGTGAGTTATACTCAGCTTCTAAGAAAATAATGCAGAATTTAAGATCTAGCTTTTACTTTACCAAACTAATAGATAAGTGCAAATGATCCTTTTTATAATAAAAGTACTGAATTTCCATCTTCATAGCTGATAAATTAATAAACAAGTTAGACCTGTACCCATTTACTCCTTGTAACAAAATTCTTAAGCTGTTACTTCTTTTTTTAAACTAGTTACTAATTGCCTTTTCTATGTCAAAAATAGCTTTTGTCCCCCCACTTAATGTATCACAGTATAATTTAGTCACAAGAAAGTACTTTAACTATGTTGTGTTAACTTAAAACAAAATAACAAAATTAATTTATCCTTCCCATCAACTTTTTTTTCTTTCTTT
>NC_022024.1:11458295-11461294 GCF_000317375.1 Microtus ochrogaster
TTTTTTTTTTTTTTTTTTTTTTTTTTTTTTTTTTTTAGAAAATCAGCCTTAATTCACAATGGAAATAAAATGCAGTTCTCTAAAACAATGTGTGTCTCTGTGATGAAGCTATGCAAATGCTGATTATTTATAAAGTAGATGTATCGCGTTTGTTCCTCTGGCTGCCACTCGCACCTTGGAAGGCCTGCCTTATGTCACTAACTGCTCAACAAGAGCCCTTCCTTCAAAAAGCTTTGCTCAGTAATGTAAAAGTGGGCTCGGAGAAGTGAGTTAATTTAGTTCTGCTTCAACTTGGTGAGATTACCATATGACAGTAACATGCCCGATCTTAAAGAACTATAAATCTTGGAAAGAAATGGAAGTTTGTTTTTGTTTTTGTTTTTTTTTTGCCAACTTTTGGGTCATCTCTCTTTTTCTCCCCCGGTTGTCAAGCCCTCTTTAGTAAATAATGTCCTCCCTGCAAACGCAATGGTAGGAAATGTCTCTTTAAGATTTTTTATGATACTTATAACAAATATGCTTTACAATCCTTTTGCCGATGTGATAAACCTTGTTATCTGAAGTAGCAGGTGTAGTTCCTTGGCTCTGTCATCGTGTGTTTTTAAATCATAAGTGCACAATATTATAAAATCAACTAGCTTTTAACAAAGTTACTTAGTCTTCATTCTTATATATGTTACATTTTAGTTTCTTTGGGGGTTTTGTGAACTGGGAATTAAACCTAGGGCTTTGTGCATGCATATACTACCATTGAACCACATCCCCAGTCTTTTGCATTCACTATTATTTGACACCGTTGAATAAACAGTCCTCAGCAATTGTAATTTTCTGTCTATCTTCTCCATGTTATTTTCCCAATAACGTGCTTCAAATGCTTCCTACATGTATTTATTAATATTACATCTGTCTGTCTTTAAAATAGCTCTATATCTGAACATGGTAACACACATCTGTAATCTTAGCCGCGAGAGAGAAGGAAGTGGAGGCAGGAGAAATGCAAGTTCCAGGTCAGGCTTTTAAAAACATACAAGGAACCTTAGAATCCTTAGTTGACATTATACGATAAAACTAATGGAATGAGGCACAAGGAGGCATGGGAACAAATGTCCCTGCCTCGGAGGAGTGGGCAGGAGAATCAGAAACTCCGGGCGGCCTATGCTATCTGAGACCTTGTTTCAAAAATAAACTAATCAAGATTACAACAGCTTTTTCTCAGTTTTATCTCACAGATCCAGTGTGTCTACAGACTACCAACCTCTACAAGAGGGAAGAAAACACAGCTGAAGGTTAGGAACCTGATAGGAAGGTGAACACTGGGCTGGAGACTGAGAGGTGTGGGTTACCCTCAGCATGCCTGCAGCCCAGGGTTGAAACCCCAACACCAGAAAAGAGGGCAAATACGATATTGTCTGCCCTTAAGTTGCTGCAAACTTCCGAAAAGAAAACAGTATTTAGAATATAAGATAAATTCTATAAAAGAAATAGGTGTGAAATGCTTTGGTAGGAACTGTTGAGATGAAACTCAGTAGAAAGCATAGGAACTTTAGGCCTTTTTATAACCAAGTGCTTTTCCTTTTAAATAAAACAGGTTTCTTCTTAGACTGACTTGTCAAAGGAGGGCAGAACTATAGAGTTTGGTCTGAGCTCAGTGTTACTTGGGTTGTAAGACATTAGGCCCCTTTTAAAAACTGAACAACATTGTAATGGTCATTTTGCTGAAAGAAAAACACAGCTGTAAGTAGGTCAAAGCTAAGTACCGGAGTATTTGAAACTTGATATTTTGGGGGGGGAAATAACCCTATTGACAGGTTTCTGGTAAAAAAAAAAAATCTTTTAAAAAAGTTACCCATTCTTCCTCTTTTTCCTAACAAACTGTATTCACACAAGAAGGTATCTTTGTTTCTCACTTGCACAGGAGAGGAAAACTGTGGACTACACAGTTCTAGAATGAACATGTCTTCGGCCTCCAAGTTCATTCTGCCCTCATGTTTTGATCCTTTGATGTATGCTATTAAAATAGGAAACATCATGTGTTTCTGAAAAGCAAAAGATAAACTTTAAATGTTTTCAAGGTGTTTATGAGATCCTTGTTGATGGTGTCTAGATAGACTTTATTACGTTGTTATTTCTCAGTGTTAGATTACGGGTACATTTTAATTTTGATATAATAGAGAAATTAGTCTTCATATCAGGAGTGGGATTCTTTTGATATTTAGACAGTTGTATACTTTATAAAGTTAAGGATTTTGTAATGTATATTAAACAATAACATTGTACTCATAAAATGTATTTGGAATTTGTTAATATTAAATTTTTTTCCCAAGGAATTACTGTCATCCCTATTATTTCTAGAAGGTAAATATTTCTGGAAATAGTCCTACTCTAGTCTGAAACCATAAAAATTCCAGTCTTCCTTCTCTGTAAGTTGAAGCAAATTGTCAAACAGGTAAAAATAACTGATAATTCAATGGCAAACTCGTTTCACATTGTTGCTAAATATACATTATTACACCATTTGAAATACTTATGTATTCTAAGCTAGATACATGAAGGACTGTAAAGATCCCTGGGGTTTGGATACGACTGAGCGGTACCTGCTATGTACCGCTCTGAGTTTGATTGCTAGCACTGAAACATAAATAAATACATTTTCTTGATAGTTCTCTGACAATAACTTGAGGCGTGCACAGAGACTTAGTGATAGTAATAGATACAATAATCAAAACATTGTTTTAATAGTATTCTTTAATGCTTTAATTACAGAAATAGTATCTAAACGTTTGCTAAGAGATACTTAGCACGTAGGATGAACAAAAGAGATACAGTCCCTTCTCTCACATCTATAGCAGGAAAATATTTCTGTCCACGTTGCTCACCCTCACTGCTTTCCACTCTTAGGGATGAAACGGAATGCAACAAGTTGCTGTTCATGCTGCCTATCTTCTTAAAATGTGCTCTCCCAAAGTTAAAAATAATGAAATTTCTTTTTTTTTTTTTTT
>NC_022024.1:11462289-11465606 GCF_000317375.1 Microtus ochrogaster
TGATGATGATGATGATAGTGATGACTGGTGATAATAGGAAAACAAGTACTTTATATCCATTGTTATTTCGCTCAATCAGTGCCTTTCACTGTTAGGATTATTTTTTAATTGTTATGTTTGTCCTACAAAAATACCAGCTTCTTTACAACAAAGAAAACTTACATAGTCCTTTATATTGTGAAGCTTAAGGTAACAATGAACTTCCAGTATGTCCTATGGTTGTCAAGCCCAAATGTCATACTTCCCATGGAAAAATGTAACCGTCAGGACGATTTGAACAACCATTCAAGTTCTTAACTTCACAGAGCATTTAATAATGCCCTTTGCTACTGACATGTGGATTCCAAATTTCTCACCTTTAAATTTAATTGAAGGTGTGTGGGCAGGCTTGCGGAGGAAGCTTAACTAGATAGAGATTCTGTTGCTTGGGAGGCTGCAGAGTTTCCTCAGTAGTTGAGAGCCCTTACTGCTCTTGCAGAACACCTGAGCTTAGCTCCCAGCACCCGTAGAGTAGCTCACAATTGGGTGCCTATTAATCCAGTTCCAAGAGATGCAGTATCCTTTTCCGACCTCTGAGAGTTCCTGCACATCACACATTCACATATATTCAAACTCACATGCACAAAAAGCATTAAAGAAATTCTGCTGCTTGAAAATAGCTTTTATTTTGCTCCCCTCCCTGCCTCTCTCCTCCCCTTCAACCCTCCCCCAAGGTCCTCATGTTCCCAATTTACTCAGGAGATCTTGTCTTTTTCTACTTCCCATGTAGATTAGATCTATGTAAGTCTCTCTGGTGTCCGCATTGTTGTTCTCTGGGATTGTGGTTTGTAGGCTGGCTTTCTTTACTTTATGTTTAAAAACCAGCTATAAGTGAGTACATATGATAATTGGCTTTC
This sequence comes from Microtus ochrogaster, assembly GCF_000317375.1. Taxonomy (NCBI): domain Eukaryota; kingdom Metazoa; phylum Chordata; class Mammalia; order Rodentia; family Cricetidae; genus Microtus; species Microtus ochrogaster. Next base: position 11,463,186 of record NC_022024.1, read on the forward strand.
TGTGTCTGGGTTACCTCACTCAAAATAATATTTTCTATCTCCATCCATTTTCCTGCAAAATTCAAGCTGTCATTATTTTTTTCCCCTGTGTAGTACTCCATTGTGTAAATGTACCACATTTTCCTTATCCATTCTTCCGTCGAGGAAAATAACTTTTAAAATAAACAGGCAAAAATTTTGTTGACATTTTTTTAAACTTTTTTGTTACTGTATTTTTATTCTTCTAGAAAAGAAAACAGTCTTTTTTCATTATACATACCAATCCAAGTTCCCCCTCTCCTCCTCCCATTCCTTCCACATACCCTCCCATCCCATCCAATCCTCAGAGCAGGTAAGGCACATTGCTTTGAGGAAGGTCCAAGGCCCTCCCTACTATATATAGGCTGGGCAAGATATCATTCACAAAGAATAGGTTCCCAAAAAGCCAGTACATGAAATAGGGATAAATCCTGGTACCATTGCCTGTTGTAGGAGGCCGCTTGTTGGTTCCTGGCTGCTCAGCCCCAAGATAATCACATGGAAACTATATTATTTAAACCACTGCTTGGCCCATTAGCTCTAGCTTCTTATTGGCTAGCTCTTACATATTAATTTTACCCATCTCCAATAATCTGTGTATTGCCATGTGGCAGTGGCTTACTGGATAAAGTTCCAGCCTCTATCTCTGGCGGGGCTACATGGCTTCTCCCTACCTCCACCTCCTTTCTCCCAGCATTCAATTTAGTTTTCCCCACAAATCTAAGTTCTGCCCTATCAACAGGCCAAGGGAGTTTTCTTAACTGCCAGTGGCCCCTCAGTGTACCCCAGCCATGCAACTGTCAGCCACATTCAGAGGGACTAGTTTGGTCCTATGCTTGTTCCTTCCAGGTCTAACTGGAATTGGTGAGCTCCCATTAGCTCAGGTAGACTGTTTCAGTAGGTGAACCCATCATGGTCTTGACCTCTTTGTTCACATTCTCAATCCTACCACTCTTCAACTGGACTTTGGGAGCTCAATCCAGTGCTCTGATGCAGGTCTCTGCCTCTGTTTCTTGTTGACATTTTTAGATTGGTAAAGTCTGTAAAAACTTTTAATTAGGGTTAGAGAGAAGGCTCAGGGGTTAGATGATGGTTAGACTTGGTACAAACCTTTAATTCCAACACTTGAGAGACAGAGACAGGTGAATATGAATTCATGGCAAGCTTGGACTACATAGTTCCAGGCCAGCCAAGGTCATATAGTAGACCCTATCTTTAAAAATAAAAAGGGACATTGGATGCCTCTGCAGAGAACCAGTGTCCAAGTCCCAGCATTCACATGGCACAGCTCTCAACTAAAGATACAGGGAATCCAATGCCCTCTTCTGGCCTCTGAGGGTGCCCAAACACATATGCATATACACTCACACATACACAGAGACAAACATACATACACATAAATAAAAATCTTCAAATTTTCCTGAGTTTTTTGTTTTCTGTTGTTTTATTTTTCGCGACAGGGTTTATCTGTGTAGCCTTGGAGCCTGTCCTGAATCTTGCTCTGCAGACCAGGTTGGTATCGAACTCACAGAGATCCTACCTGCCTCTGCCTCCCAAGTGCTAGAATTAAAGGCATGCACCACCATTATCCATAAATCTTAAAATCTTAAAACACTTAGAATTAATACATAAGAGAAGGGCTGGAGCAATGGTTGAGCAGTTAAAAATACTTGCTGTTCTTGTAGAAGACCCAAGTGCAGTTCCCAGAAGCCACATGCTGTATCACAATAGTGCATAAATCCAACACTCTCTTCTGACCTCCACATGCACATGGGGCACATTCATACATGCATACTCCTATACCTAAAATAAAAAATAAATTCTAAACATATTAAAAATACTTTCAGTATGTTTTGAGAAATAGTCTCAACATGCAATCCAAACAGAAGCAGTTCTAAACTGAACTCCCAATTTTCTTCCTTAGCCTTCATGTTGCTGCAATTCCGGCTACACAATACCTGCTACAGATCTTTTTTTCCTAAATTAGTGTGATTTGAATGAAAATGGCCCCCGTAGGTTCATATATTTTCATACTCAATGCCCCGTTGATGAACTGTTTGGAAAGTCTAGGAGGTAGGTAGCTTCGTTGAAGGAGATGTGTCCTTGTCGGAAGAGGTGTGTCACTGGGGGTGCACTTTGAAGTTTCAAAAGCCAGCCCAGCTCAGTATTTCTGCCTGTCTGTCTGCCAGCCTGCCAGCCTACAGATCAAGGTGTAGCTTTCAGCTACCTCTCCAACACCATGTCTCCCATTTGTGCCATCATGCTCCCCACCACGGTGATAACGGACTAGCCCTCTGAAACCGTAAGGAAGCCTCCAGTAAAATGCTTTAAAAATGGATGGATGGATGGATGGATGGATGGATGGATGGATGGATGGATGGATGGATGGATGGGTGGGTGGGT
>NC_022024.1:11465706-11469859 GCF_000317375.1 Microtus ochrogaster
GATGGGTGGGTGGGTGGGTGGATGGATAGATAGATACATAGATACATAGATAGATAGATAATAAATAAGGGTTGCTGTGGTAATGGTGTCTCTCCATAGCAATAGAACCGTGACTGAGACAATTTCCCCGAATTCAGTCTCAAGAAAGGATAGTTTGTTTTATTACCTATCAGGAAAAGGGCAGGGTTGGAGAGAAGAGAATTATGCTTGGATTAACACAAACCACAAAAAGACAAAATACAGGTAATTTTCCAAAAATGGGGAGGAGGATTATTTATTTGAAGAGTTATTTCTGTGTGCCAGCACTTTTACTGAGTTTGAGTTAGGGCCTACACAGAGGCCTGTAACTGGAGGGCCCAGCCATGACAGGCACAACAGAGACCACCCAGGCTCCACCCAGGAATGTACCTTTCAAGGGGAAAGTCCCTAATGTTCCAACTGTTATAGATAGGATCACACTCACCAGAACACCCCTAGACAAATATCAGCCTATAGGGGTTCCTAAACCTTGGAAATCCCTCACCCCAATCTCTGCTATGATAAAAACACCCCAACTGAACTTGGGACTCTCCGGTCACACCAGTATATTGGACACACAGGGAGTCCGAGTTCAAACTTGAATAAAGTCTCTTTACTTTTACATATAGGACTGGGTCTCCTTGGTTTTTGGGGGACTCCGCAATCTGGGCATAGCAGTAACACCATGTACATGGCAGTTTAACGTGGTTTGTGCTTAACACAAAGGGGAGATAAGGCCTTCTGATGAAGAAATCTTATATGCACAGAAAGACAGGTGGATACAGGCCCACAGTCAGCTGCTGCACAGTGCCAAGATTTCTGCATACATACCTCTCTGCTGTCAGCCCAACCGTCTACTCATGGGCTCTGCACTTATTTGTGAAGTCCCTGAACACTGATGGGTGTCAGCAACTCCAGAGTCTGAGTCACGGATGGAAGTATTATTTTAAAAAGCTGGTCAGGCAGGAAACTTGCTTGAGGGAACTGAGATCCTCCCTACTTTGCCTCAGTTGTGTGGGAAAAACACCCTTAATTGGATGTTGGGGTGCGGTGGGGGAGAAATACTCATTTGAAAGCACATTTCACTGGCACTATGATTTCAGGTGTAATTTTTAGCTAGACCTATACTGAGAAATAACATCCCTAGCATCCATACTGACTTTAGCCTGGGGATACAGCCCTTTATATTGTAACTGTAGAGCAGTTACTTAGCAAGCATGAATCCCTGGGTTGACACTCGAGTGCAAAAAAAGGAAACAAAAGAACTGACTGGACACAGACTTTAATGTCGTTAGACAACTCGACAATGACAGTGAGGTCACTCTTTTCTTTTAGAACAACAAGTGATCAAACAAGGTCATCCTGTAGATTGACTTAGGAAAAATAAAAACAAGTCCAGTTTATAATTTTTCTAAGCAATGCAAAAAATTTTAATTAAAAGAATGTTCCTGTTGTTAGTAACTTATAACTCAGTAATCTAGCAATACACATAGCAGTCAGGTTAGCGGGATGGAGTAATACAAGTATTTTACCTTTGCAGAACAGGTAACAGAGGGTATGTAATGAATTTTGGTAGAAGCCAAATTTTCGTTTGTGCCCTACCAAATGAAAAACAGTATGTTGTATATTTTGGAATTTAAAATAGCATAATTTTAAAAAAAAATGCCCTCCGGTAGCGGAAATGTGCGCTTTCAAAGAATGACTGGGTAATGTCACCGTTGTGTACCACACCTAAACAGTCCTGTCACCTCTCTTCCACTGTCAATAACGAACTGGAAACACCTCAAAACTATGTGATTACCATCCAGCTACTATTCACTCAGACAAAATAACGCACAATCCTCTTCAGCCTCCCATGTTCTGGGATTATAAGCACGAGCCACCACATCTAATGAGATCATTGTTTAGAAACTGGGGCTGGGGAGATGACACTGTGGGTAAAGCACTTGGGCGCAAGCCTGAGAGCCTGAGTTTGAATCCCCAGAACCACAAGAGGCTGAAGCAATTAGTACCTCTCTATAAGAGGTACAATCGGCCACGAGACTCGGGTTGCCCGTGAATAGGGTGGTCTGCTGTGTAAATGAATTGACAGGATACATATACTTGATGCTGCGGGGCATGGGGACAGACACATCCACAATGTGTTAGAACAGTAATTATGGGAAAGCTCACCAGCAGGAACCATGCTTATCTTTCCATATCACGGCACGAGCTGACTGGCCCAAGCTAAGGGCCAAGCTGTTGTTTTAAACTGCTCTAAGTAATTCTGCTCCTACAAAATAAATTCCTTGGTCCTTCACATGACAACGTATCACCTGGTATGGGCTCTTCATAAATTCACTCGCGTCCATTATTCCATCAGTGGGGTTTTTGTACCCCACGTCACACTCGCTGATGACATTTTTTCGGTCTAGGACGTCCACAAATCCTAAGATCTAAATGTTCTGTCTATCACCGAGGAACATTATAAACACGGCCCTAAAGTGCCCGATACACTAGAAGGACTCTTGCCCGACTTCCGCCTTAAATGGTCACGTGAACGGAGCTGGGTGGCTGCGCCTGCGCGCACGGAGCATGTCTAGGTGAGGCTGGAGCTGCAGGTTCTTTGCTCCGGCTGCCCCGGCCGGCTGGAACCGGACCCCAAGGCAGCAAGTGCAGCTTCGACTCAGACGTTCGCCAGAGCTGCTGTGGGTCCAGACTCGGTTGCCTAGGCGGAGGACAGTGGAGGCGGAGCCGCCGCGGGCGGGGGCGGAGCTTGGCGGGGCGAGTCGCCCATTGGCCGCCGGGCTTCCGGGTGCGAGCCGCCAGCCGCCCCGCTGGCCCCCAGTTCCGGGAGCGCCTTTTCCACCCAGGGAGGCGTTAACCTAGCCGGGGCGAGCCACAGTGTCTAGAAGTTTTGGATTGACTATATACTCTGTCATTCGGTTGGTGGAAGATGTTGGCATTTCCTTTTGCCTCTAAAGGAGTATCGTTGCAAGAAAGTTAAATGACTTTGTTCAACTGAAATGCTATCTTTTTTTTTTCTGCCCCCAGGTACCCGTAGCTTTATTTTCCATGACAGATCTTGACGACAGTACATGCAAAAGATATATAAAGATGATTACTAATATCGTAATATTGAGCCTGATCATTTGCATCTCCCTAGCATTCTGGATTATGTCAATGACCGCTAGCACCTATTATGGTAAGTAGACGCGTACTAAGTTTTTCTAGAAGTTTATGGGTGGAATTTAAAGGTACCACTTCAAAACTCAAGCAGTACCTCCTGTAAATGGTTAAGAATGATTTTGTGTGTTACCACAACCTGAATCCACTTTGCTACAGTAACATGATAATGACTTGAGTATTTCGTGATCTCCGTTGTGATATTATTGTACTTATCTCAAAATGCATGTATCTAGTTATTATTTTGTTTATCTTAGTGAAAAAAAGGACGTAAAATGTAGTTTTGTGAAAAACTTTTGATGATATGCTTTTTATCTTCCTTAGATTAGTAAATATAGCTAATTAGTAATATAGCAGTTTCATAATCCTGTGTAAATAAAGAGTAAAGACAGCATGATATTTACATTTGGAGATTTGAGGAACTGTCAGTTCAAAAGAATAGACCTCTAGTGCTGGAACTGGGGCTGTCACAGTGCTTGTCCAAGTTACTTTAAAAAATGATTTATTTTTATTTTATGTGCATTGGTGTTTTGCCTGCATATGTGTCTGTATGAGGGTGTTAGATCCCCTGTAAATGGAGTTACAGACGGTTGTAAGCTGCCATGTAGGTGCTGGGAATTGAACTTCTGGATGATCAGTCAGTGAGTGGCCTTAATCACTGAGCTGTCTCTCCAGCCCCCCTTTTTTTGTGTTTTTTGTTTTGTTTTGTTTTGTTTTTGAGACAGGGCCTTGGCCGACCTCGAAAACTCAACTTTTACCCCATCTTTATGTTCTGGAATTATACAGGTCAACCCATCCAGTGAGATCGTTACAGTTTCAAAACAGGCACTGAGGAAATGCCTGGGTAAAGCACTTGTCGTGCAAGCCTGAAGACCTGAGTTCAAATCCCCAGAACCCACATGAGGCTCGGCACAGTAGTACCCATCTGTAATTCCAGTGTTCCCAGGAGGTGGGAGCCAGAGAAAAAGTC
>NC_022024.1:11470289-11471406 GCF_000317375.1 Microtus ochrogaster
CCCAGATGCTGGGTTTAAAAGCATGCACTATAATGCCTGGCACACACAGACAAAACTTGTTTTGGGGTTTTGAAGCTGGCTTAAAACATGCCTGTACAAACTTACTTTTAAAAAGGGCTTATTTATTTATGTATTTATTTATTTATTTATTTATTTATTTATTTATTCATTATACGAGTGTTTGCCTGCATGTTATGTACATACACCATATGCTTGCCTAATGCCCAAGGGGGCCAGAAAAGAGCATCGGATCCCCAGGAACTAGAGTTACGGATGGACTGGGAGCCAAACCTGGGTCCTCCATAAGAACAAGAGCTCTTCACCATTGAGCCAGTTCTCCAGCCCATAAACTTTCTATTTATTCCTACAGAACCAGGATCCTGGTCAGTTCACAGCTAAGGATCCAGTGGAAAGGAGAGTGAGAATGTGAGCTCGTTGAAGTAGTTGTGTCACCGGGTGGCGGTGGCGCACGCGTTAATCCCTGCACTCTGGAGGCAGAGGCAGGCAGATCTCTGTGAGTTCGAGTCCAGCCTGGTCTACAAGAGCTAGTTCCAGGACAGGCTCCAATGCTACAGAGAAACCCTGTCTCAAAAAAGGAAAAGAAAAAAGTGGTAGTGTCTTAAGTAATTGCCATTTCAGGACATGGTCCTGTTGCAGAGAGAGACTGTTCATTCATAAAGATGCACAGTGGAGGTGGCCTGGAGGGGAAGGGAACAAGAACATTCTACATTCTTTATGAAAATAAGTAGGGGCTGGAGAGATGGCGCAGCAGTTGAGATCACTGACTGCTCTTCCAGAGGACCAGGGTTCAATTCACAGCACCCACATGGAAGCTCACAACTGTCTGTAATTTCAGTTCCAGGGGAATTGATACCCATGTCAAAACACCAATGTACATAAAATATTTAAAAGAAAGAAAGCAAAAACAAGCTACGAGGGCTGGCGAGATGGCTCAGTGGTTAAGAGCACTGACTGGTCTTTCAGAGGTCCTGAGTTCAATTCCCAGCAACCACATGGTAATGGGATCTGGTGCCCCCTTCTGGTGTGCAGGTGTACATGGAAGGAATGTTGTTGTATACATAATAAATAAATAAATCTTTTAAAAAAAAAAAAAAAA
>NC_022024.1:11472654-11474642 GCF_000317375.1 Microtus ochrogaster
TGAAATTTAATATATGACTCCATATATATGTGTATATATATGTATGTGTGTGTGTATATATATATATATGTGACTCCTTTTTAAAAAGATTAAGGAACCAGTAATTAATTCCATGTCTCCAAATCCTCATGTGTGCTATATTAACGTAAGCAGCTGTAAATGGTTTTCAACCCTGGAACATAGCAAAGTGGGAAGATTGTTCCTCTGACAGTATTCAAGTCTGAACGTAAATATTTTCCTTGGGCGACTTCGTCTCTTTCTCGACTTAGAATCACATTTTAATCCAGAACTCACTTTATTAGAGCTTAACATTAATGGTAACCCATGCAAGATTCAAGCCACCCATTGTCCCAGCTCCGAGAAGAGGGGGTGAACACAGGATCCCATCACTAGCCAAGAATCTGCTAGCACTTTGGTACCAGCTAGCAAAGGGAAAATCAGGTTTCTCCAATGGAGAGTCACTGGTTATATCCACTACACCCCAGGGCAGGCCCAGTGCCCAGGAGTAGCTGGCTAACAAAATAAATTCCATGGTATTCTTGCGGACTTTTTGTTTCATGTTGACATTCTTTTGTCTCATTTGTCTTTTGTTTTGATTTTCATTTGTGTTTTTTGTTTGTTTTTAGAGAGTGACAGAATATAATGAGAGATGGAAAGATCAGAGTCTATGGTATAATTTTTTTTAAAGATTTAATCAGTAAGATTTTAGAAAACTAACCTGTGCAGATGTCACGCTGTTTTCTGTGTTTATAATTCTTCGGGTAACTTACAGCTCATCTTTCTGCCTCTGTAATTTTCCAGGTAACTTGCGCCCTGTTTCCCCTTGGCGTTGGCTGTTCTCCGTTGTTGTTCCCGTTATGATTGCCTGTAATGGCTTTAAAAAGAAAAGTCTAGATCACAGTGGGGCTTTAGGAGGTATGTTTTAACTCTGAATGTTTAAAATAATTATATCACGAATATGTTCTTTTATTGAATCTCATGTTTTCTGAATTCTGATTATGATTCTGAATTGATATATTTATTTTTAAAAACTTTCCTAAAGATAGGGTCTCACTATGTCTGTCGGTCTGGCTGTCTTGGAATTATGTAGACCACACTGGCCTTGAACTCACAGAGATCTGCCTGCCTGTGCCTCCCTAGTACTGGGATTATAGTCTTGCTGCGCCACCAGGGCTGGCTGTGGAGGGATTGACTGAATTTCAACATTGTGTGTCTTGGTGACTCAGCATTCCCGCCCTGTAGGACTGCAGAAACAGATACCTTTAGAGAAGCGTGCACCTCCCACTTGGTGCTCAATGTACTTGCCCTCTGTGGACCTTGACCTTGGCTCTGCTGCACTGGTGTGGTCTCCTGCTGGTAGAATTGCTGGAACACACCTTCTAGTGTAAAAAGGAAGAGTAAGCAAAACAAAGCAACTCTTGAAAATTGCTACCAGGGATCTCAAACAGCTTGGATCAAACCTATTGTTCTAGGTCGCTCTTTAGAACTGAATTGGGCACAGGCTTTTCTGTTATTCTCTATTGATTGAGCTCTAACTACTCTGCGCCACTGCTCCAGAACCAGGGAATGAAACTGTGGCCAAACACAAGGCCTCCGTTCTCTTGGGCCGTTCATTTTACTTTACTTTTTTATTTACTTCATTTTGGTTTTGAAACACGGTCTTCACCAAGTAGCCTGCACTGGTCTCAGACATGGACTCTTTCTGCTTCAAGCCTCCCAGCAACTTTTGCTGTTTGGGGCTGGCAGCCATTAGATAATAAGTAAATAAAATGTATAAAAACTTTTCAGATAATGTGGAAGTTTATGAGGAAAAAATGAAAACGTAATAAAGCATGTGTGTTAGAAGATACAGGGCAATTTTCCCCCTAGATATAGTCCTATGGCTTTCTCTAAGAAGGCAATTTGGAGCTATGACCCAGAGAAGCCAGCAGTGAGAATGGCTGAAAAGCAATCTGGGCCGACAGAATTACAAGTGCATAAGCCCTAAC
>NC_022024.1:11474886-11479365 GCF_000317375.1 Microtus ochrogaster
AATAAATAAATAAATAAATAAATAAATAAATATTTAAAAAAAGAGTAAGAAGATAACTCAGTCAAGCAAGTAGTAGTGAGGACAAGAAAGTAGTGAGAGAGAGAGAGTTGGAGAAATATGTTAGGGCTAACCAGGTGCCTTCAGTCTGCTGTCCTCCAGGAGGGGTTTTATCTCAAAGCAGGGGCGATTGCTAGCCTCAGACCAGAAGACCAACATGATCTGCGTTGGCAAGAGAACGTTTATAACCAAGCATTCCAGGCATCAAGGTGTGTGGTCTCCCCTTAAATACTTCCTGTAGAATGAAGATTATTCACACAAGCCTTTCTGGAAATCACCTATCTAGCCTTCAGGATGCTACCGATCACTAGCCCCTACGGCAGTGTCAACGCTCTGGCCCATCTGTTTATACAGAAGTTAGTGTCTGTGAAGGTCTTCAAACTAGCTTAGACCCTCAGGGAGGTAAGGTAGTGTGGCTGGTAAAAGAACAAGCTCTAAAAGCAGGCAAGGTCAACTGGAATAAAAACCATGCCTCCTCCCCCGTCTCCTATGAGGATCTCTAGTGTCTGTCCTGAAGGATATATCACAATATTATAGAAACATAAACACCAGGCAGACTCACCGGCCTCGTACCTTCCCAAGGCCATGAGAAGAGCCCTAGCCTGTGCTATCAAGGTGCGGTGCAATAGTTTTGTTTTTGTTTTGTTTTTGTTTTTCAAGACAGGTTTTCTCTGTGGTTTTGATGCCTGTCCCAGAACTAGTTCTAGTAGACCAGGCTGGCCTCGAACTCCCAGAGATCCGCCTGCCTCTGCCTCCTAAGTGACGGGATTAAAGGCGTGTGCCACCACCACCCAGCGGTGCTACAGTTTCACCTAAGTAAAAGGGTTTTTCTTTTTTTGTTGTTGTTTTATCTACTACTACCCCCAGGGCTGACCTTGAACTTTGAACTTGTGGAGAAGCCTCAGCTTCTCCAGTACTGGGATTACAGGTTTGAGCTACCACACTTGGACTATTTTAAGGTTTATTTTTATTATTTTTAATTACATGTATGTGTGTGTGTCTCTATGTGGGTTTGTGCACCTGAGTGCATGTCCTTGCTGAGGCCAAGGATGTAGAGGCATTGGATCCCCTGACTCTGGAGTTACAGATGGTTGGAAACTGATGTGGGTGCTAGGGACCAAACTCTGGTCCTCTGGAGAGCAGGAAGGCAGCGCTTAACTTCTGAACCGTCTCTCCTGCCCCCTGAATGTTTTGTTTTTATTTTTATTGAGGCAGGTCCTCACGTAGTTGAAGCTGGTCTTAATAACTCTGCAGAGCTGAGGATAACAAGGTCCTCCTGCTTCCACACACAGCTGCTGGGATACAAGTGTATGCCATCACCAGTTTATGTGATGCTGGGACTCGAACCCAGGGCCTTGTTCATTTATTTGTTTATTTATCATTACGGTGGGAAGTGTAACGGCATGAAGGCAGACAGTGCTGGAGAGGTAGCTGAGAGCTTTACATCTGTACCCATAGACAGCAGGAAGTGACAGTGACATACTGTCCAGGCTTGACTTGTCAGACCATAACGCCCACCCCCTAGTGACACACTTTCTCCAACAAAACCACACCTCCTAACAGTGCCATTCCCTATGGGCCTATGGGCGCCATTTTATTCATTTCCACACTTTCTCATGTACCCTCGCTTTGGTGTTTACTATTCTTTTTTTTTTTAATATTTCTTATTGTATATTTACTTTATTTTATGTGCACTGGTGTGAAGGTGTCAGATCCTCTGGAACTGGATCTTTAGACAGTGGTGAGCTGCCAGGTGGGTGCTGGGAACTGAACCCCGGTCCTCTGGGAAGAGCAGTCAGTGCTCTTAACTGCTGAACCCTCTCTCCAGCCCCAGTGTTTACTATCTTTTACTGCTAGCGACGCCTTGAAATTCTTTTCTCTCCCATCCTTTTGCTTGTTTATTTATTGGTGGAGAGGGTAGCAAGTACACAGACGTGGAGTTCAGAGGACCACCTTTAGGTGTCAGTTCTCTTCCCGCCAAGCTTACCAGGTCATCAAGCTCAGGTCATTGAGTGACTCCACCCACTGAACCATCTCACCAGCCCTCAAGTTATAGAAAGTCTTTTTGATTTGCCCCAGCAGAAGTCTCCCTGGGCCCAGCATGTCTTCCTCAGGGATCCCTCTGAGGGTCCACCACCTGGTCTGGCACCCCGCTGCTGGGCATCAAGGGGTGCTCACCTCACTCTGCAACTCTGGGAGAGGAGACACCCACTGGGGCACAGGATGGAGTGAATACTCTCCCCTCCTTGCCATGAGGGAATTTTGAAGCTCAGAACTGTTGTTCACCTAAGAATTGTTGTTCCGCTACGAATTCTGGTGAATCACTGATTGACCGGCCCCTTTCGAAAAGAGTTGTCAGAAATACCCAGCTTGGAACACATGGATGCGACTCCAGCCTGATCATTTCTTCAAGACAACACGTTCTGAGAAAGATCCCAAAGTACCATCCTCCAGGAAAGAGCAAAGGAGGCAGGAGCTTCTAGAGGGTTAGAGGAGAGAAAGTAAAGAAAAAGAAACTGAAAACCGAAGGGGAAAATGACAGAGATGGACAGAGATGGAGAGAAAGACACCAGGGCTGGCCAACCTGGGCACCAAGTGGCCACATCCAGCACTGGAGACTTGGAAAAAATCCAAGGGATTTGGGGAGCTTAACAAATGCTGGGAGGAGAATCCAAGAGATCTATACCTGTCCTGCTACTGCCCGTCAAGGAGCCATCTCCGCTAACAAAGCTTTCATATGGTATCAAATTGTAACACCTCCATCCGTTCATCCGTCTGCCCCACCCCAGCCTAGCAGAGCTGGGCTATCTAATAAATCTTATGATGCAGATTTACTAGAAAATTCACGACCAGTTTACTTGATGAGATGGCAGATGCTTGATTTATGGCTAATAAACTGAGAGAAATACCTTTGGTGGTGTGTCGGCTAGACCCTCCCTTTCCCTGCATTTTAATTGTGTAATGACTGCGGGAAAGGATATAAAAACCTGCTTAGACTCCGTACACTCAGCAGTGGAGAGAACAAAGTCAAAGAACTCTCTGAAACTGGTGAATTATGTAACCTCGGTACAGATCTGGGTGCAGCTTACAATCGATGTGAACACCTTCCACCGGAGATGCACACAGATAAAAAACCTTGACTTGCAGCACAATGAGCCTGCCAGATGCAATAGGAAACCAGCCCAGTTTCAGTTTCCTTGGCCTGAGACCCCATAGGTTGTCAGCAATATCCCGATCTTCAGCAAATGCAGTGGCTTGGGTATTAAGTGGAGAAAATAGTAACATTTCAGAGGAGAGAACTGGGAGAGTGTAATGACGCTTCCTGTGGTTTGCTGTAACTAGGTTGAGATCACTGGATCAAGACTCCATCATGATTATTCTAAATTATCACTACCAAAGGACAAAACCCAGACAGACTGGCGCTTGGAACTGGATCTGATATCTGTGGGTTTGGGGGTATTGAATAAATAGATTTTTTTTTTGTTGTTGTTTTTTTGTTTTTCGAGACAGGGTTTCTCTGTGGTTTTGGTTCCTGTCCTGGAACTAGCTCTTGTAGACCAGGCTGGCCTCGAACTCACAGAGAGTCACCTACCTCTGCCTCCTGAGTGCTGGGATTAAAGGCATGCACCACCACCGTAAATAGATTTTTCTTAACTTTGGGGAAACAGAAACATGGTGAAAGTTTTTTTTTGTTTTATTTTTCTTTTATCATTTCTGAAAGTTATAGATCTACAAAAATTTAATAGAAAATATGGCAAATAAATTACATAAAAAGACACATTCTATGTATGCTATATGTATTCATTATATCGTTAACTACAGTAATCTTAACAACTTCTCCCTTGTACAGTGAGATGCATGTCTCTCTGAGACTACAGTATGTTTATGTCTGAAGGTCTATGGTTCTATATCTTGTGCATCCTTCTCTTCTGGGGTACTGGTGTCTTCACACTGTGGTATATTGCTGCTGAACTAAACTCACTTGCCCTGTATGTGGGTCAGTGGCCTCGAACAATTCAGTTCAGTGCCATTACCTTTAACCCCACCCTTCCTTTGCTGGTAGGTAGGTGGCGGTTCGGGTCTGAAGAATCGACACATTTTGTAGATGCCATTGGTAGCTTGTGGAAGTTACATAGGATGCGCATATACTATTTGATGATACTTTCCTTTGCTTTGTGACCTTTACAAATAGCAAAATGGTGAGTGTGCACCCCTTCCATAGTCCTCTGAATTTGATAATGCTGGTCTAGGTCCGTTTATTATTGAGGAGACCTCCAGAGCAAGTACATCCTAGAAACCATCCCTAAACACATTTCCCATATACTGAATAACTACCTGTTACTGTAATGACATATTGCTGCTTGGTTTATTTTGTTTTGCCATTGCCCTTATGTATTTTGTTAGGCAATTGGTTCTTTTTTT
>NC_022024.1:11480523-11482998 GCF_000317375.1 Microtus ochrogaster
CCTGAGGGCTTTGTGTAACAGTTACCACAGCCTCCTGGAGAAGGAAAGCCCCTAAGTAGTGAATGCTCTTTGAGTGAGGACTGATACAAAGTAAGTGTTTAGGGAGGAAGTGTGTATTAACTTTAAAATCTTGGCTCTTGCTGCACAGTGGTGGCGCACACCTTTAATCCCGGAACCCAGGCAGCAAAGGCAGGTGGATCTCTGTGAATTCGAGGCCAGCCTGGTCTGCAGAATGAGTTCAAGGACAGCCAGGGCTGTTACACAGAGGAACCCTGTCCAAAACAAACAAGCAAACGATCTTGTTCACCCTGTGAGACTTGTCTGTTTGGAGCTTTCCTTTCTTTAAGGATTGAATGTAACACAGCTGTGGGGTGTATAAGAGTTGGAAAGACTCTTCCAGTGTATGACTGTCAGTCACTTAAACTTGCCAGTACAGTTTTCCTGTCTGTAGATGGAAAGGAATAATGGTGTCCATAGCATTCAGTCATGAGGTGTTTAGATGCTTTGTACAGTGTCCCTTCCATTGTTGCTATTTACAGTCCTGTGGAGATCTATTAAGGGATGTCATATCATGTTTTTAGTGCCCTTGTGATTAAGAAGTAAGGTACAGAAGACCCAGATATTTAGAGCCAGCCCTTCATGACACAAATACTTCGGCTTGTGGAGATGACACAGAGTGTAAGATACACACTGAAAAAGAAGCCTCAGGATGGTATTGGGGGAGAAATAGAACCCTGTACATGGTTCTCACTCTGAGGAAGTACTGTCCAGTCATTGTTAGCATAGTTCTGTCTAGCTATGGGCAGCTTATCCGGCCTTTGACGTGGCAAGTTTTAATTTAATTTCATCTGCCTAGAAATTCAACTCAGTGAGTGACCATTTCTCCCTTCATGTTCAGTAAATACCCAGTGAGGGGACCAGGTACGACAGGCACAGTTCCAGGATCTCGGGATATTGTGATATTGATAAAGGCAATGGATTCAAATGCTCTCTCAGAACGCCCATTTCTCATCATGGAAGATAAATAACAAAGATAGATGTCATCACATCAGAGCCCTGCTATCAGGAGATGCTGTGAGCAGAAGACGGGTAGAGGC
The DNA here is from genome assembly GCF_000317375.1 of Microtus ochrogaster. Taxonomy (NCBI): domain Eukaryota; kingdom Metazoa; phylum Chordata; class Mammalia; order Rodentia; family Cricetidae; genus Microtus; species Microtus ochrogaster. The sequence continues at coordinate 11,481,621 of NC_022024.1, forward strand.
AGGGTGAGGGGTCAGGAGAGGCCAGAGGCAGTCTAACCATCCCTGCGAGTGTGGTCCTACCCCTTCCACCACTGTGGTCAGCTCTGGCTCATCTTCCTGAAGTAGAAGCCTCACTTTAACAAAACAAAAACCAAGAAAACAAACTTTTTTTTTCATTTTACATACTAATCCTTGTTCCCACTTCCCTCCTCCCATTTCCTCCACATACCACCTCACGCCACCCCACCATCCACTCCTTAAGAAACTTGGTATGAGAGAAATTCCCAGGGATCTATAAGGATGATCCCAGCTAAGACCCTAAGGAATAGAGGAGAGGATGCCCAAACAGACCTGGCCTATAGGGTGCCCTATAATCAGACTGATGAATATCTTAAATGTCACCATAGAACCTTCATCCAGCAACTAATGGAAACAGAGACAGAGACCTGCATCAGAGCACTGGACTAAACTCCCAAAGTTCAGTTGAAGAGTGGGAGAAGTGAGAATATAAGCAAAGAGATCAGGACCATGATGGGTTCACCCACTGAAACAGTTTACCTGAGCTAATGGGAGCTCACCAACTCCAGCTAGACCAGGAAGGAAACAGCATAGGTCCAAACTAGTCCCTCTGAATGTGGGTGACAGTTGTATGGCGGGGGCAGTATCCCTACTGCTTGTACTGGCTTTTGGGAACCTGTTCTTTTTGGATGAATACCTTGCTCATCAGCCTAGATATAGTAGGGAGGGCCTTGGACCTTCCCCAAAGCAATGAGGCCTCACTTTTTGAATCAGAGCGAGAAAAGAAGCTGCATGTTATCATTTGTCGTAGAGATTAATTACTGCCTTGTTAGTCATCCAAGATGAAGAACTACCGGGTGGACAGGAATATAAAACACATGTCCAGGCATGGCCTGCTCTTGTAGTTAGTTACGTGAGAAGTCATGTTATCTTTAGAGGCTGTGTGGATGGACACAAACCCTGAGAAACAATTTATGTCTACAAGTCAGAGGGGCCGCTCCTTTGGGCAGGGCTCAGCAAGTGTGACAACCTTGCTAACAAAACCATAGTAATATCGGTGTCACCAGTGAGGAGAGGGTGGCCATCAGACACTTTCAGATGTGACGCTGGAGGACACACATCACCCATTCAGCATATGAACCAGCAGGAGTATGCAACCCCAGACAGGTCATCCTGAAACATCAAACTCCTCAAGGTGCCTGGCAACCTCTCCAAACATGTTTACTTGTTTGTTTACACACAATCCTGTGTTGCACAGACTCCAGACATCCTCCTGCCTCAGTCTTTGAGACAGCTGGGAGTATGAGCACAGGTTTTATATGCTCCATTGAAACCATCACCTTCTGAAAACTGAAGGGCTGCCCAAAACCAGAGAAAAGTA
>NC_022024.1:11483364-11487574 GCF_000317375.1 Microtus ochrogaster
TGATAATCTTGTCTCCTGAGAGAGCCACAGGCAGTTTGAATAATCTCCAGATTTATCTTCTGTTCTGACTGCTGTGTAATGTTTATGACCTAATAATTAAATCCTTCTCATCTTCAAATTGAGTATAAAAAGTTTGCTTTAAAATGATATTATATAATTGTCAGAAAGGAGATCAAAATACTGTTGAGAATTATGTGTTGAAATAGCCTTCAGTTTGCTGCTTGGTAGTAACTGAGTTGGAATCAGGAAGCTGTGTTAGAAATATATGTCAGATTTTGATTTGAAAATAAATGAAAAGATCCATTTCTTTTCAAAACATTAGTTTCTGGATTTAGTCTGACTCTGTGCTTCTGTGTGTTTCTCCCAGGGCTAGTGGTTGGATTTATCTTAACCATTGCGAATTTCAGCTTCTTCACGTCTTTGCTGATGTTTTTCCTGTCATCTTCAAAGCTCACTAAGTGGAAAGGAGAAGTGAAGAAGCGTCTAGATTCGGAATATAAGGAAGGTAAGACTACTGCCTCTGACATCACTGAAAACTGAGCGGCTGCTTCCCCCTAACCCCTTTGACCAGAACGTGTAGGCTCTGAGGACAGATGAGTTTTGTCTGAGGATTGCTTCTGTATCCTAAGTCCATTCATTATTTCTTTTGCCACAGTAACAAGTAACTGCAGAATTTTAATGCGAGTCTGCCGTTATTTATTCTGGGTTTATTAATAACAGTATAGAATTTAGACAAAGACACCCTTGCCACCTTTGTTTTTTTTTAATGCTACTATACTTTTTTACTTTTCTGAAACTCTAAAATATATGTTCCTATAACTGAATGTTTTTTCCTATTTGCTTTTTTTTTTTTTTAATCTGTCTCCAGGAGGCCAAAGGAATTGGATTCAGGTATTCTGTAATGGAGCCGTGCCCACGGAGCTGGCCCTGCTATACATGATAGAAAATGGCCCTGGGGAAATACCCATAGATTTTGCCAAGCAGCCCACTGCTTCCTGGATGTGTTTGTCTCTCCTGGCTGCACTGGCCTGCTCCGCTGGAGACACCTGGGCTTCTGAGGTTGGCCCCGTTCTGAGCAAAAGCTCGCCTCGACTGATCACAACCTGGGAAAAAGTTCCAGTTGGTGAGTGTGTGTGTGTGTGTGTGTGTCTGTCTGTCTGTCTGTCTGTCTGTCTATGTGTGGCTGTGGTAGCCTGCTGGCCTGTATACATATTTGGGAGCCAAAGGCCGGGCTTGGGTGTAATTCTTAGGAAGCTATCCACTCTGTTTTTGAGACAGTGTCTCTTGTTGGCCTCGTCCTCTCCAAGTAGGCTGTGCTGGCTGGACAGCAAACCAAAGGGACACAGCTGCCTCACAGGTGCTGGGTTACAAGCACATGTTATCACACCCATCTTTTTACTGGGGTTCTGGGAATTGAACCCAGGTCACCACCTTCCTGACAGGGCCATCTCCCCAGACCGGACTGGTGAGTCTTTTTTTTTTTTTGGGTTTTTTGAGACAGGGTTTGTCTGTGGTTTTGGAGCCTGTCCTGGAACTAGCTCTTGTAGACCAAGCTGGTCTCGAACTCACCGGACTGGTGAGTCTTGATTTGAGTTTGCTTAATACAAGGGAAGAGCAAAACCTCTTGAGTTAATGTTTTCCTTAAGAGCCTTTTAAAATTTATATTTGGTCTTCTTAATTGTAAGGTTGCTCTAGGCTATTAAATTGGTGATAATATCTGTGGGAAATGTCAATGAGACTTAGATACATAATAAAGGAACATAAGAGATTGACCCACACAGCAATGGAAAAGAAAAGGAAGACAATAAAATATTGATGATCAGTTATATATACATACATATATATGTATGTATATATGTTGTTTTGAGACAGCGTTTCTTTGTGTAGCCCTGGCTGTCCTGGAACTCACTCTGTAGACCAGGCTGGTCTCGAACCACAGAGATCCACCTGTCTCTGCCTCCCAAGTGCTGGGATTAAAGGCGTGTGCCACCATGCCTGGTGAGTAAATGTATGTGGAGAGGAGGCTGTTAGTAGGTTATTTGCAAATAGAATTATCTTCTTATTTTATTCCTGCGATACTAGGGATGAAAATTTTGTATACGTTAGTGTTCCAGTTTCCCTTCCCGTCGCAATGATAAAATACTGAGACAAAAGAAACCTAAGAGACAAGGGTTGGTACAGCCCATCAATACCGGGAAGCCAGGGGGTGACGTCACAGCCACAGCCCAGCACTGAGAACCATATTCTAATGCATGTCTTTGGTATTCAGATGGCTTTTTCTTCTCTTGTACAATCCAGGATCCCTATCCAGGAATAATTCCGGTCTTCCTACTTCAATTACTGTAACAGATAATTCCAACAGGCATGCCCACAGGCCAGCCTGATCTAGACAGTCCTTTCTTGAGGACTTCCCAGGCGATTCTAAACTCAGTTGACACTGACAACCGGTTTCCACGTTCACCAAGTGCTTCACCACTGAGCTAGCTCCCCAGCCTAGAGGACTCTAACAAGTACAGCATGGGTTCCCTGTGTCTAACCTGGTAAAACAGTTGATTTCCCAGAAGTCAGGGATAGAATGGTGGTTGCCAGAGGCTAGAGAAAGGAGAAAGAGATGAGGACAGGTCGACGGGACACACACACACACACACACACACACTCTGTGGACAAGAGCAAGATTCTGGTGTTGTGGTCTAGAGTAAGTGACTAGAGACTGCTTAGATAGCTCATCCTTTTTAGAAGCAGAAAATGGGATTTTTAATGTTTTCACCATAAAGAATGACAAGTATTTGAGGAGATAGCTGTGGGTCCCATGATCTAAATATTAAACGCTGTATTATGTATTCAAATAGCAGTGTCTCGTAAGTGTGTGTAACTTTCACATATCAGGTTTTTGATTTTTGTTTCTAGGGGGCGGAGGTGGGTTCTGGGGATCGAACCTGGGATCTCATGCCCGATAGACAAGCACTGTATCTCCAGTTTCTATGTATTAGTTTTGTTGTATTAAGAGAGAGAGTGCACTTTTCTTTAAGTTCATTAGGCGTGTACCAGTGTGGGGGTTTTGTTTTGCTTCGCTTTCCTTGGCGTCCCTCATTTGCTGATGACTAACCAGATGGGTTGGTGTGTTTCTCAGGAACCAACGGAGGAGTCACAGTGGTGGGACTCGCCTTCAGTCTCCTCGGTGGGACCTTTGTGGGCCTGGCGTACTTCCTCACGCAGTTGGTGTTTGTCAGTGATCTAGACATCTCCGCTCCCCAGTGGCCCATTATTGTATTCGGAGCGCTGGCTGGGTTACTAGGATCAGTTGTGGACTCGTACTTAGGGGCAACAATGCAGTTTTCTGGTAAGACAGCACCCTATTGGAAGTTTCGTTTTGTTTTAAGAAATAGGAAAGAAATATGAAATAGGAAAGAAATATGAAAAACTTTAACACTTGGGGAAAAAAATGTATCAATGAAACCAATGCAAAGGCTAGAAGTGACAGGGAAAATCTCTATAATTTTGGTTTTCTTAGTCTTTTGTGTTAAACTGGTTCAGAGGAATTTCTAAATTCCATAGAATTTCTGGAACAGTGATGACAGTGTAGGAAACAGGCTTTGATTCTGAGCTCTCACCTAAGTCCCAGGAACACAGGACACTAGGGTCAGATCATTTTAATGTACCTCCTCCCATTGATTTTTGCCAAGTGCAGTTAATGATGATACTGGTTTGACTACATGAGCGGCCTGCTTTCCCGTGGTGATTAGCCCCACCATGACTTTCTGTCCCTACCCTTGGATTTTTCTGTCTTGATTGATTCATATTGCTCGGGCTGGCCTTGAACTCAAGCTTTCTTCCTACCCCAGCCTTCCTAATGGCGGGGACTTCCCTCAGCAGTCACCATTAAGTGTTTCTTCATGTTTTGTGTGAACTGGGAAATTGGCTCAGCAGTTAAGAACACTGTTCCATCATCAGGACCAAAGTCCAGATCGCAGCATCCACATCCAGCTCTGGATAGCTCTAACTCCAGCTCCAAGGGCCCTGACTTCCTCTTGTGGCCTCTGTGTGCACCCACACATGTGCTTATACAGACAGACTGACCCATGCACAAACACACATGTGCTTATACAGACAGACTGACCCATGCACAAACACACATGTGCTTATGCAGACAGACTGACCCATGCACAAACACACATGTGCTTAGACAGACAGACTGACCCATGCACAAACA
>NC_022024.1:11487934-11489265 GCF_000317375.1 Microtus ochrogaster
ATGCACAAACACACATGTGCTTATACAGACAGACTGACCCATGCACAAGCACACATGTGCTTATACAGACAGACTGACCCATGCACAAACACACACAATTTTTTTTTTTGAGTTTTTCAAGATAGGGTTTCTCTGAAGTTTTACAACCTGTCCTGGAACTAGCTCTTGTAGATCAGGCTGACCTTGAACTCACAGAGTTTGCCTGCTTTTGCCTCCCGAGTGCTGGGATTAAAGATGTGCATGCCCCACCACTGCCCGGCTGAGCATACACAATCTTAAAAAGAAAATATGTGTGTATGTGTGTAAGTTTTAATGTGCCTGTATTTTATTCTGTTGGTGCTGTTTTTTAAAGTTCTGGGAGTAGGTGGTTTATTAAGAGCAGAAACTGTGATCAAACCCTCAAGAGATGCAGGATCCAGTGATGGTTCATTGTTCACATGCAAGCTCGCGCCTTGTCGCTGTGCTGAGCCAAGGGCCCAGCAGCTCCCTAAAGCTTCTTTCAGTGAGGTCACCAACCCTATTCATGGGCGTACAACTCTCAGGCTTGATCACTTCCCCCGACTGCAGCTCTCCATACTGACACACTGAGTCTTCACAGCCTTCTTTGCAGCATGCCATACTGGTCCCTAAGGTCCAGCTCTGAAGCCAGATGTGATTCCAGCTGTCGGATCTCCCAGGTTTGTCTCAGAGAGGCCACTGGGAAGCCAGCCCTTCCATTTCTGAAGGAACACCAGAAAGACCACTATTGAGGTGTCATGAAGTCCCCCCTGTGCAGGAAGGTCTTTTATAATCGAGGATTTTAAATAGAACACCATATCAGTTATTCCCCCCACATCATTGTCCAAGGCACTGAGGATCTTGCAGACATCGTCCCTCTAGAGAAAAGTGCTCGTTTGTTCTTTCGAACCATCACTTGGATCTTGCGCATCATTTGCTTCCTTCCCGTTTCAGGTCTGGATGAAAGCACTGGCCTGGTGGTCAGCAGCCCAGCCCAGGAGACCAAGCACATAGCAGGGAAGCCCATCCTAGATAACAATGCCGTGAACCTGTTCTCCTCCGTTTTGGTGGCGCTCTTGCTCCCTACAGCCGCTTCAGGGTTTTGGCCCAGAGAGTGAACTTTCTTTCCCTCCCAGCTGGTTGATACTGGTGAGTCCAGCAAAGTCGCAATGTGAAGGTTTTTTTTTTCCTAGTTAATAATAATTTTGCCGACATTGGGAACATCGTCTCCTCCCATGTTCCGCTGTGGTGGAATTCCACACCGCCCTCTCAGCTCCATCACAGCTGACGCCAGTTCCGTCACAGCTGACGCCAGTTCCGTCACAGCTGACGCC
>NC_022024.1:11489545-11496055 GCF_000317375.1 Microtus ochrogaster
CCTTCGCAGTGAAAGGCAAAAGCGGATGGAGTTAAATACATTCTTCTACCGCGTGAAGCTTCTTGAACGATGGAGCTCTTACTGCCCTTTGTGGTTGTCTGTTGAACTGCACGTCCTTGGTCTTGTTATTTCGTTCAGTTTCTAAAGACCAAGGGTGTTGATACTTTAAAATGGTTCCCACTTGGATAGAGACATAGCACTTTGGCTCGTTCAGTTTCTAAAGACCAAGGGTGTTGATACTTTAAAATGGTTCCCACTTGGATAGAGACATAGCACTTTGGCGAGTGCCCAAAGTTACGCTGGCTTTAATGACTTAACCCAACACACATGGAAGCCCAAATAAGTCTCCTAACGTGTGTCTCTCCAGTCCCAACTGTGAAAAATGCAGGTGTTGGTACTCCACATTTGCCTCCCTTTCCTCCCAGCTAATAATGGAACTGTTTGGGCAATTGTCTTTTTCATGACATTAGAAAATGTGAAGAAAATTAATTTTTACAAAAAGAAATCATTTAAATTTGAACTTTTTGGATAAAGATGTAGCTTGGTGGTAGCGCTTGCCTCTGCACACAGAACCCTGGTTTAGATGCCCAGCGCAGACAGAAAGTTATACCTTACACATTCAGGTTTTTGAAATACACGTAAGAATCTGGATCCCATACCGCCATGTGGAACAGTTAATGAGTCACTGGAAAAATAGTGTAATTGTTTTTTTAATTTTCCTTTCAGTTGAACTCTGAGGTTCATGCTGTCAGTCCCTGGAAATGCCGTGATTTCCCACCATGAACCTTCTCATTTCTGCATCCCTGTTCTTTGTGACTGTATTCCTCACTGTGTCTTCCCTTGTACAAAAGAGGTTTCGAAGGAGCAGTTCATTTTATTAAATATGTCCTAAAATGTTCCTAGTCTGAGTTCCTTACCTTTCCTCCCCTCCCTGTTTCCATTCTCGAAGAAATCAAGGAAGATAAACTGCTACCTGAGTGAATACTGCTTACCGTTTCTAGTAGCGTCTTGTAGGTTATTGAATTAAAACTTGATTGAATCCGGAAAGAAAATGAAACCATTGACACCCTTAGTCCTGAAATCCTCAACCCAGCCAGTCGCAAGCCCTGGTTTTTAGCTCTGGGTATACCTTGGAAGCGCCTGGAAATGGTGTGGAAAAGTACTGATGTGTCGGGTACCATTCTGGGACTGAATTTGAAAGCTCTGCACAGGAGCTCAGTATCCAGATTTCAGACATCGCTGCCGAGGCCGCTTCTAGTCCGGGCAGGTCAGAGAGCCTTGCTCTTCTCGTGTGTGGCCTATTCCACGTGAGTCCTTTTTGACAGCTGTTATACATGTCAGGGACCAACTCTAGAAATGGTAACCCCACCTCAGCCACATTCCAGCCTACTAAAGTGAAGTCACGTGCAATGCGGTGGCTGAACCTTTGTCACGTGACTGCAATCCGAACAGCAGCCGCCTTCTCACCACACAGACTCTAGGGCCCTTTCGTCTGTCCTCCTCCTTGTGTTTTAGCTGCTGTTCAGTGTCACCACGATGGGAATGAATCATCCCAGCCACCACATCCCAGACACACTACAGCAGGCCATAAAAACAAGACACAATATGCAGTTTAGTCATTTAATCTGCTGCCAGGGTGTCTGCTGCCTTAACTCCAGGAGGTCCTGAATAGTTTAATAATACAGAATAATTCACTAAGTGTCTGTTGAATTAATTTGATGAGCTTGGGATATACTCCTGGGGTGGGCACAAGGTGGATAAGAAATACCAGTTTGGCTCCCTGAATTCTGAGGGCTCTAATGATCCCACCATTTCTCAATTGTGTGTGAAACTAATGAGTCAGGAACTTGCTGTACGAGGAGAGACAGCCTGGCAGGGCAGGGCTTCTGGCCTTGTTCACAGAATGTCCATTCTCTTTTGTTTTCTCATAGTTGCTCTCTAAAATTTTATAAGTGTGGGCACTTTTTTTAAAAAAAGATTTGTTTTGTTTTTGCTGTGTATCAGTGTGTATTTCTGTGCACCTGGGTGTAGAGGACAAAAGAGGGTGTCTGAGCCCCTGGGTCTAGAGTCACAGGCAGGATGAGATGCCCTCTGTGACTGCTGGGAACCGAACTCGAGTCCTCTGGAACAACAGCCATGCTCTTAGCCGCTGAGCCATCTCTCAGACCCCTGATAGATTCTTTGAAATGTTTTAGAACATTGGTGATAAAACCAAAAGGCTGGGGTGGTGATGCACACCTTTCTTTTCAGCATGCTGGAAGCAGAGGCAGGCGGATCTCTAAGTTCTTCATGTGTGGTAAGATTGATTCAAAACAACAGCAACAAAACCCTGAAAGATTCTTTTTAAAGCTTTAGGGTGTTGTGCACACTATGTGTGCAGTATATGTACTTGACTTGGAATTTTATATTCGAACACCTTGCTATATGTCAGCATCCTCAATTTATTGCCATGCAATTGTGGAACCCAGAGTTTTAAGGAAGCTCATGTGCCCGTTGCCCAGGAATTAGCTAAGACAGCCACGTGCCATTCACTAAATGAGTCTAATCTTTCCTCATGTGCTTGTGCTCCTTTTCCTTTGTGTGCACTGCTCGCTATTCTGGAACTCTTCCTTCCTCTTTTGTTATCTTATAGAAATCATCTCAAAGATACTTCGGTAAGAAGCATCCTCAGGTTCTCCCATGCAGAATTACTGTCTCACACATTCTGTGCTTTAACTGTAGAAGCTGAGACGCACTCAGCATCATCTCCCTGTGTGCTGGGGAGGATGCAACAATGAGCCCCAGCTCATTCAAGCCTCAGCTGCCGTGCCTTTCCCACCATGGTGGACTGTACCCTCAAACAACCAGGGTTTGTTTGAAGGAGAGAACAGACTCCCTCATGAACTGACCTCCACGTTCACACACATACACACACACACACACACACACGCACACACACACACACACAGAATAAATGTAAAAACGATATTTTGAAGACTACAGAAACAACTAAATGACAGTACTTCCCTACCAATTCTTGCCTTAAATGTAAATTTATTAAAATTTACAATCAAAAGACCTGTTGACTTAATAGTTTGTTTTTTTAAGTTCTAACCATGTTTTCCATGAAATACTTAGTTTTTCTATTACTCCACCGGCACTGGAGTTACAAACAGTTGTGAGCTGTCATGGGGGTGCTTCTGGGAATTGAACCTGCATCCTCTGGAAGAGCAGCCAGTGCTCTTAACCTCTGGGCCATCTCTCCAGCCCCCTGATGAATATTGATGCAAAAAGAAACCTCTCAAAAATATTACCAAACAAAATTCAACAGTACATTAAAAGGAATATTTGCCACCACGATCAATTGGAATTTATTCTTGGAATGCAAAGACGAGTTAAAACATGAAAATCTGTCAATGTAGTACATCATATTAATAATGAAGGGGAAACACTCGCATGATGATCTCAAGTGGTTCAGATAAAGCATTTGATATCTAGCCCTTTGATCATATGGCACTCAACGAATCAAAAATAGAATTAACCCAAGGCAGTGAGTGAGATGACTCAGTAGGTGAAGGAGCTTTTGTCACCAAGCCTGATGACTTGAGCTTTGTCCCAGGGACCCAGATAGTGGAAGGAGAAGAACAAGGCCTTCAGGTTGTCCTCTGACCTATGCATGCACACACACAACGGTGATATATATCTTTAGGAAGATATATATATATATATCTTTAGGAAGATGAAACTTCTTATACTTGTGGATTAAAAAAAGAAGACTGTCTAGAATAGACAATACACAAGATAGTTTCTTCAGCAAATGGTGTTAGAAAAAAATGGGTACCAGCCAAGGAAACAATGAAATTGGACCCTAAGACTAAACCTCATTTACAAAAATTAAGACAAATTAGTTTTAAATTCTTAGTTTTAATGGAAATTAAAACAAACATAAAATGATAAATGTCCAGGATGAAACGTATCGGGAAATTCTCACAATATGTGATCTTCAATGGTTCCTTAAATAACACTATAACCAAAGGTAACTTCCACAAACAGAAAGTTTTCTTTCTGTTTCTATGTCAACACCATGACCAAAAAAGCAACATGGAGAAGGAAAAGGTTTATTTAGTTTCCACTGTCCATCACTGTCCATCACTGAGGGAAGCCAAAGCAGGAACCTGGAAGCAGGAACTGAAACAGAAACTGTGGAGGGATGCTACTATGTGGCAAAAGCCTGTTTCCCGAAACAGAAACTGTGGAGGGATGCTACTATGTGGCAAAAGCCTGTTTCCCGAAACAGAAACTGTGGAGGGATGCCACTATGTGGCAAAAGCCCGTTTCATTTGTCTCAACTAAAATGGGGTCTGGGAACGTAATTCAGTCGGCAGAGTGCTTGCCTGGTGTATATGGAGCGCTGGAGTTGATCCCAGCACCACATAAACCAGGCGTCGTGGTAAGGGTCTGTAACCCTAGAACTCAGGAGACTGAAGCAAAGGAATCACAAGTTCAAAGTCATTGTAGGCTGCTTAGCAAGTTTGAAGCCAACCTGGGCTACATGAGATTCAATCATCATCATCATCATCATCATCATCATCATCATCATCATCATCATCATCATCATCACTGAAACAAAGTCCACAGAAATAGGAAATAAAAATGGCAGATAGCAGAGAGCTACAGGGATGGGTCAGTTGTTAAAACTACGTACTGCCCTTGCAGAGGACTCGGTACCCATATGGCAGCTCACAACTGTAGCAGGCTTTCTTGAACCACCATCCCCAAATCATGCCATGGAGGCTTATTATTAATTATATAATAAGCTTTATATAACTTATATAACTAAGCTTTAGTTTAGGCTTGTTTCTAGCTAGCTTTTTTTTATTTTTTATTTTAACTTAACCCATTCCTATTCATCTATGTGCTGCCTGAAGGCTGGTTTACCACATCTACACACTGTCCATCTGCTTCCCTGCTTCCTCCGTGGCAGGCTGGCCCCTGGCTGATTGGCTGGCTCCCCTTTTCTTTCTGCCCACCAGACCTGCCTATAAGCAGTGACTATGCTTTCATTTCCCAGCCACACAGACCCGAATAATCATGCAGAAACTATATTAATTACAACACTGTTTGGCTGATGGCTCAGGCGTTATTTCTAGCTAGCTCTTACATCTTAAATTTACCCATTTCTATTAGTCTATGTAATAACACCACGTGGCTGTGGCGTTAACTCATTTTCTATGTCTTGTCTCCTCAGTGGCTGGCTGACATCTGACCTGACTCCACCTTCTTTTTCTCTGTATCTCTGCTCGAATTTCCCACATGGCTTTACTCTGCTAAGCCATTGGCTAAAACAGCTTTATTCATTAGCCAGTAAAAGCAACACATATAGAGAAGGACATCCCTTATCACCCACCTATTCTACCTCTGCCTAGCTATTGGCCATTCAGCTTTTTATTAAACCAATCAGGAGCTTCTTAGGGAGGCAAAGTAAAACAGCAACCCATCTTTACATAGTAAAACAAATATTCTATTCCACAATACACAATTGCCTGTAACTCCAGTTCCAGGAGATCTGATGTCCTGTTTATGGTGCACATACGTGCAGGTAAAACACTCATACACACAAAATAAAAATAGACAACATCTGTTTGATAATGAAATGGTTGATTCCAGTGGGGAGGACTTGTTTAATGGGTGTAGACTTCAGATTGCCAAGGTGACAAAAGTACTATAGACTTGCCCCCCGAAAACTGTGACTATGTCAAACACTGAGAAAATATGCACCCCAAAGAGGCTAAATGGTAAAATCTATGTTTTTCTAACCAAAATTCAGATTAGTGAATGAATCAGTGAACTTACCCCTTGGTATGGTCCAAGAAATGCAACCACAAAAGAGTCAGCAAGATGCTGGCTGGCTTTGGAGCTGAAGGGGGAGGGTGGCCTCTAGAAGCTGGAGAGGCAAACAGACTCTTGTCTGTAGAAATGGAGGAACACGGCCCCACTGACACACTGATGTTAGGATTTTCATGGCTTATAGAATGGAACAAGACTCAGTTAGTTTTGCTCTGAGCCACTTGAGTTTGTGTTAATTTGTTGGAGCGGCAACTGAAAGCTAATACACCATGCCACTTTTGAGAAGTGGTGTCTTCCTAGACAACAGCGTCAAACCCTAGCCCTGCCACTCTGGCTTCCTGACCCTGTTCACTTAGCTTTTCCATGGCTCAGGCTGTCCGTCCATAAAGTAGGGCTATCGATAACACCTATCCCTTGAGGGACCAAGGTGTTGACAGTGTCATCTCCGATTGAAGCAGCCAGTAAGTTAGCATTTGGCAGTAGCAGATGGCAGCTAAGTCTGTGGAAATGCAAGAACCGTCTACTTCTTTTATATTTATTATTGTTGTTCTGTGAAAGGAAGGTGACCTACTCACTTTGATCTTTGTTTGGCTTCCCCCTGATAGAGGAGGAAAGGCATCTGGCGCACTCTGCAAGGAAACGTGTGTGTGTGTGTGTGTGTGTGTGTGTGTGTGTGTGTGTGTG
>NC_022024.1:11496155-11501217 GCF_000317375.1 Microtus ochrogaster
GAGAGAGAGAGAGAGAGAGAGAGAGAGAGAGAGAGGGCCAAACCTTCATTTCATAACAAGAACAAGACCGAGAAAAGCAGAGGCAATGAAGTTTATTTAACAACCTTGCAAAGTCCGGCGTCAGCCTAGAATGGCAGGCGCCCTGATTGAGGACAGTTTGTAAACCCTAACTCTAGCCCCTTGCTCCCTTTTCTCCTTGGCTGAGTTGTCAGGGGAGTAAAGTTTTACACAGGATCTAGGTGTTCTCTTGTCTCTACTGTACAGCCAGGTCTGACTAAATATCCTTGGTTTTGTATGGTTTGGGGTTTGGTTTGGGGTTTGGGCGTATATGTGGGTTGGGGGGGGGCACAGAACCTTGCCCCATTGTCTGCATTGCTACAGGTCCCCTACAGGCTGACCTGGACCTCTTCTATCTTCCTGCCAAAACTAGGACTGCCAGTATTGCCACCATGCCAAACCATCTCTAAGTCTTGTTTTGTTAATTTTTTTCTTTTAAATCTCATCAGACTGGTTTTTTTCCCTGGCATCTGTTGTTGAAAGGCAGATTCCAAGTATCAGGTCACTGGGACCTGAGATAGATAAACCTTTATGCTTTACGCTTGTCTAACTAAGACGTAAACTGTTTAGATCTTTGCTATGCGATTACATCAGAGGCTCAGTTGCCCCCCGGGGTGCCTGCCTCTATCTTTCCAGCCCCATTGCATTTTGCTACCATGGGAACTGAAGAACTGAGCCTGAGAGCTGCGGTCATTTTGGCCTTAGTTCTCTGTTGTTAGGCCGGTGCCAGTGGTTAAACACTACGGGAGAGGGTGTTCTGTGAATCTATAATTAGGTCTCAGTATTGGAGTAAAGCTCAGTTGGGTATTTCCACACCGAAAGGGCTAGAGCCTAGCCACCACTAGGTATTTCCCTCCCCGCCGGCCAGGTACGCTTTGGTAAAACACCAAGTGCTTAGGCCTTAGGAAAATGATTTTGTTTGAGGGAAAAGCCTTGTTGAGGAAAATCAAAGTTTCAGCATCTGTTTCAAAGAAGTCCTGTAGAGGGACTTTTCTCTGACCTCATGGGGAATACCTGCTATGGCTCCTGGAGGTGAATTTTTGGGAAATGTAGATGTTGCCCTAATCATAGGCCCCCTCAGGAGGCTGTAATTCGCAAGCTAATCTACATTGAGCCTCTAATAATGCGTGAGTTACACTGGCTTCTGCTCCAGCGTTTGTCCACAAAGACTGTGATTCTGTCTGTCACTCATCAGTTTGCCCCATGACGAATATAAAAAGTGGGGGGGGAGATGAAAGGGAGGGAGGGGGAGACGAAAGGGAGGGAGGGGGAACTGTGGTTGGTATGTAAAATGAAAAAAAGAACTTTTAAATAAATTTAGAAAAATTTAAAAAGAGCTATCAACTCAAAGTTTTCACTTTGTTTGGTGGTGGTGGTAGGCGGGGGGTGGGGTGGGATTATGAGACAGGACCTCATGTAAGGCAGCCTGATTTCAGACTGCCTATATAGCAGATCATGACCTCGAACTCAGATCCAGTTCCCAAGTTCTGGGATTACAGGCATGTGCCACAGGCTCAGATAAATTTTTAGTTTGCTTAGCTTTTTTTTTTCTTGTTTCTATGGAAGGGATGACTTCCAACTCACACGTCAGACAGGAAGTCAGCAGGGTGGTTTCAGTCCTGATGAACTTTGTGGTAATGAGCCTCGGGGTTTGTTAGCATGGTGCATCCCAGTGAGTGGAGGTGGCTTCTGTCTTTGGTGAAGAGCTGGGCATGCTCCAAACTGTAGCGCCACCTAGAGCAAAGGTGAACGACACTTGACAAAAGTTAGCCCACACCGCTGTCTCTTCACTTTGCCTGTCCCCTAACTCATCTCAGATTCTAATTCCTTCTGCACTCAGCCACTGCCTGTTCCTGATAACACCACATCACGTGGCCTAAATTCTAAACAAGAGAGGTTTATTCAGGCCGGTCGTTCTGCAGGCTCCTTGTTGAGCAATTCACGCCTAGCGACAGCCTTCTCGCTGGCGCTGGCGGAGTCCTCAGGGAATGCCGAGCCTCGACTGACGTGAAGAGAGTCAGGGCACACCTGTACGTGCGCGTCTCTTCCTGCCTCCTCTGTTTCCTCAGCAGCCAGGATCCATTTGTGCTTTCTCCACCTTCCTCACCTCCCAAAGGCCCATCTTTCTAAACAGTGGAGTCAGATTAAGTTTCCAGTCTCTCAGTACTTCACAGTGGGAAGCTGTGACAAAGTTAAGCTTTGACAGGTAAAGTCGTGGGTGACAAACTCAAATTCTAGTCCCAGCTTACAGTTTCTCTTCTTTATTGTATTTATTTATTTATTGTTTTGTTTTTTTTACATCCTGACTGCAGTTTTTCCTCCCTCTTTTTCTCCCAATCCCCCACCTCTCTCCTCTCCATTTCTCTTCAGAAAAGGGTAGGCCTCCCATGGATATCAGGCAACCAAGGTATATCAAATTGCAGTGAGGTCAGGCTTCTCTTTTATTAAGGCTGGAAGAGGCAACCCAGTATGGGGGATAAGGTCCCAAAAGCAAGTAACAGAGTCAGAGACACCTCCGGCTCCCACTGTTAGGAGCCCCACAAGAAGACCAAGCTACACAACTGTAATATATTTGCCAAGTGTCTTGGTCAGGCCCATGCAGGTACCCTGTGAGCCCTGGTTAGTTGAGTCTGTGAGTTTTCTTGTGGTTTCCTTGACCCCTCTGGCTCCTATAATCCTTCCTCTCCTTTGTCCACAAGATTCTCCAAGTTCCACCCAAGGCTTGGCTGTGGGTATCTGCTTCTGTACTGTCAGTTGAGTGAAGCCTCTCCAATGACAACTGGGCTAGGCACCAGTTTATGGTATAGCAGAATATCATTAGGAATCGTTTCAGTGACTTATTTTTCCTTTATGCCAGCCATATTTGATTGTATCCTGGGTCTCTGGGCTAGCTTACAGCTTCTAGTGTTCATCTTAGATTACTATGCAGTACAGCCATTGGTCTCGGTGATAATTGTTTTAAACCTTTTACATGTTTGTTACTTTTTGACCTTCTTGTTTTATGTCTGTAGTAGTAAATAATTTATTAATAGAAAGTTCACTGGGCTGAGAAATGGAGAAATTAGCTTAAGTGCTCTCATACGCCATTATTAATTAGCAGAATAATTTCAACCTCCCACGGCACTCAGCTATCCGTTTCCTCATCGATACCACAAGCAGTCTGGAACAGACATCCAAAACTCTTTTTAATGCTCAATTTCTATGATGCGCAATTTAGTGCTCAGTTTCTTTATGCAGCCCAGGCTGTACTAGAACTCACAGAGTTTAGCCTCCCTCTGCCTCCTGAGTGCTGGGGCTAAAGGTGTGTGTTGTCACGCCCAGCTACATTTTGATCTTTTAATCACTAATTATTCTTTTTTTTTTTTTTTTTTTTTTTTGGTTTCTCTGTGGCTTTGGAACCTGTCCTGGAACTAGCTCTTGTAGACTAGGCTGGCCTCGAACTCACAGAGATCCACCTGCCTCTGCCTCCTGAGTGCTGGGATTAAAGGTGTGCGCTACCATCGCCCGGCCCACTAATTAAAATTTAATACTTAACAACTCTCATAAGCATGGCACTAAGGAAGGCATTGAGACAAGGAAGAAGAGAAAAATAAATGATGTCTGTAGATTACTTTGCATTATTCCACCGTTAAGTAGCTACGTGTTGTGATAGAAACCACATGGTTGGCTGTGAGGGTTACAGTGGGAATGCCCCCTCCAGAGGCTTCAGTATTCACACACCCTGTTCCCAGGTGGTGGTGTTCCCAGGGGGAGGTTTAGGAGGTGTGGGTGTGACCTCCAGCAAGGTCAAGTATGTCACTTTGGTCAGTGGGCTCTGAGATGCTTTCTGCTTCACGTTCATGGTTCAAGAGTCCTGGCTGTTACACAGAGAAACCCTGTCTTGAAAAACTAACACCCTCTCCCCCCACACACAAAAAAAGAAAAAGATCAGAAAGAAAAATTATAAACAAAATTGTCCTTCCCCAATGTGAATAACTTGAATATCTTTCATTAAAATGTTAATAAAACCCAAGTCCCACAAAGATAAATTATTAGAAATGTAAAAAACTAGGCCTCAGCTAAATGTGATATAAGGGCCAAACTGAAAACTGTTGCTCACTGTAGTGGCTTCCAAGGACCTTTCCAGAACAGCCTGTTATTGTTTCTCCTTTCTCTGAAAACATCATGTCCCTCAGAATGTTACCCAATGAGTCATGCTGCCCAGAGATGTGTACCACAGAGCTGGCTTCTTTCCAGGGTTCCCTAGTGGTGGCCCAGCTGGGATCCACGGAAGTGAGACTCAGCCCACCCCAGGACAGCTTTCTGAGCAGAAGAGAACCTTTTCGCGCGGAACATCCTCGGTTTTTGTCCCGGCCGCCCATCTGTAAACAGTAAATCTGCTTCCTTATAACACACCACGTTATTGTGTTCCCTGCCAGACTAAGGTCATTGATAAAGCTGCAGCCAAGGGTGCAGAGGTCAGAGGTTTTCTGAGTGCTGTTGGAAGCGGTTATCTGATTGTGAGCTTTGTTACCCCCAGCCAGTGGGAGCCCCCCGTTTGGATCAGTGGATTCACTAATCAGTGAATTCGCTTCATAAAACTGGTTCAAAAAGCAGGGTGTGATCTGAAAAAGCCCTGGTGCATGAGTGAAGCAGAAAGACAAGGTTATTGCAGGGTGGAGACATCAGGGACTCGAGGCCCCGCATTGTTTGATGGAGAAGGAGAGTGATAAGCACACAGCAATCACACACCCATGCCCTCTGCAGATTCACATTTTCTGCTAACGTGAACTGAGCTGTAGCAAGAGGGAACCGCGGGACAGGGTGAACAATCCTCTTTGCTGGGAATGTACACAGTCCACTTCTCCTGGGGGGGGGGAGCTCAAGAAGTGGGGGACACTCAAGCCAAAGGAATATAAGGCATAGCTGAAGGGGTGCCAGGGCACCCGAGACAGAAGCAGTGGTGTGACCTGAGCCTGCACGGAAAGGGAGATCTAGGGACAGATCCGGACAAATACCAGGAAAG
>NC_022024.1:11501880-11506072 GCF_000317375.1 Microtus ochrogaster
TCGAACTCACAGAGATCCGCCTGCCTCTGCCTCCCGAGTGCTGGGATTAAAGGCGTGCGCCACCAACGCCCGGCTTTTTCTAAATTTATTATGTTAGATTTATTTTTATACTTGTGTGTATTTAGTATGTACATGTTTCCATTCCTGGCACCGGCAGAGGTTAGAACAGTGGTTCTCAATCTGTGGGTCGCGACCCCTTTGGTGGGACTCAAACGACCCGTTCACTGGGGTCACCTAAGGCCACAGGAAAACGTAGCGATTTGCATTATAATTTATAAAAGTAGCAAAGTTATTTTTTTTTGAAGTGGCAATGAAAATAATTTTGTAGTTGGGGTCATCACAACATGAGGAACCCTGCTAAGAGGTCTCAGCATCAGGAAGGCTGAGTACCACCGGGTTAGAAGGTGTCGAATCCACCAGAATTGGATGATGGCAAGCCACCATGTTGGCGCTGGGAATCCAAATCCTCTGCCAATAACAAGAAATGCTCTATCTCTGAGCCTCTCCAGCCCTAAATTTATTTCCGTTTTTTATTATTTGCATGGGGGGGGTAGTGGGAGAGGGAACGGGGAGAGACATAGGCCACTGCATGTATGCAGAAGTCAGGGACAACTTTTCCAAGTCAATTCTTTCCACTGTGGGTCCCAGGGATCCAATTGAGGTCATCAGTCTTATGTGGCATGGGCTTTTCACACAGAGTCCTGTGGTGGTTTGAAAGAAAATGGAGCCCAAAGGGAGTGGCACTATTAGGAGGTGTGACATTGTTGGAGTAGGTGTGGTCTTCTTGGAGGAAGTGTCACTGTGGGGGTGGGCTTTGAGCTCTCTTTTCTCAAGCTTCACTCCTGTGACTATCAGTCAACTTCCTGTTGCCTCGGAGTCAAGCCATGGGACTCTCAGCCCCAGCACGCTATTTGCCTGCACACTACCCACGCTCCTTGCCTTGATGATGATGGACTGAACCTCTGAAACTGTAAGCAAGCCATCCTTAATTAAATGTTTTCATTTATAAGAGTTGTCATGGTGGCTGGGAGGTGGTGGCACACGCCTTTAATCCCAGCACTTGGGAGGCAGAGGCAGGCGGATCTCTGTGAGTTCGACACCAGCCTGGTCTACAAGAGCTAGTTCCAGGATAGGCTCTAGAGCTACAGAGAGACTCTGTCTCAAAAAACCAAAAAAAAAAAAAAAAAAAAAAAAAAAGTTGTCATGGTCATGGTGTCTCTTCACAGCAATAAAACCCAAATTAAGACGAGCCATCTCTCCAGTTTTGTTTCTGATCTTTTAAAGGGTTTTTTTGTTGACTTTTATTTCCATGTGTCTGTATTCATGTGGCCATCAGAGGACAGCTATCAGGAGGCAGCTCCCTCCTTCCACTGTCATCAGACTTAGTGGCAAGTACCTTTACCCACAGAGCCATCTCACTATCCCCAAAATAAATATTCTTCTTCTTTTCCTCTTTTTATAAATCAATATTGTTAAAGCTGAGCACAGTGGTGCACACCATTAATCCCAGCACTTGGGAAGCAGAGGAAGGTAGGCTGATCTCTGAGTTCGAGGCCACCCTGGTCTACAGAGTGAGTTGCAGGACAGGCAGGGCTACACAGAGGAACTGTATCTTGGTGAAATAAACAAACAAATAAATGAAAAAACTGACAACACCAAAGTCAGTATTGTTGAGTGTTTACTGTTTGGGTTGGTTTTGTTGTTAGAGGCAGGCTTTCACTCCATATATCTGGCCCATTGGGAACTGGCTATATAAGCCAAGGTGGCTTCACACTCACAGTGGTCTGCCTGCCTCGGCCTCCTGAGTTCTGAGATTAACTTTTTTTTTAATTACATTTATTTGGTGATGCTGGTGGAGGTGGAGTGTGTATGCGTGTGTGTATGTGTATGTATATGTGTGTGTGTGTGTGAACTGCATTCATGCGTGGAGTTCAGAGGAAAACATAAAAAATAAGCCATCTTGCTGGCCCTTAATTCTGATCTTGGAAAGAAAAATTATTTACTTATCCATGATCGTGTTATCTTAGCCCCCCTTTTCTTTATAAAATAATCAGATTTCACCATGTAGCTCTGGGATAGCCTGGAACATGGGACCCTTGATCCTCTTCCACTGAGTCTGACAAGTGCTGCCACGGATGTACAACCACCACACCTGACCTACCTCGAGCTTGTGTCTTCCACAGGCTGCTCATAGTTTGATTAGAATTTTTATCCTGAACGTGTGTTGAGTCTTAAGTTTGCCTTTTTTTCTGAATCCACTGAAATTCTATTAATTCCCCCTGTTATTAAAGTATAATAAATGTTTTTATAGCATACCTACTTTAGGGGTAGAAATATAGTTTAGTGATAAGGATCTTGCCAAGCAAAGGCCCTGGGTTGGACATGGGCAGAAGTCCACTTTGCAGTGATGAAATAAAGTCCTCTTAATAATGTACCATCATTTTCATATATTACTTTATTTAATTTGCCAATATGAAAATCATTTTTGTCTGCTCTTCTGAGTGATGTCTACTTGACTTTCCTTGGTCCACCAACTCCCAAATAATGACACAGAGACTTCTTATTGTGAAAACTTGACCTTGTCTTAGGCTTGATCCCAACGAGCTCTTAAAACTTAAATTACCCCATTTAGGTTAGTCTATATTCTGCAACGTAATTTGTTACCTCTCCTGCAACTCCCTCTGCATCTCGCTGGCGAATTCTCTTCTCTGGTAACTGTCCCCCCTCCCCTCCCCCAATTCCTCTTTCTCTCCAGAAATCCCACCTATCCTCTCCTGGCTAGCTTTTAACCATTCAGCTTTTTATTAAACCAATCAGAAGCTGCCTTTGGCAGGCAAGAAAGGACAAAGACATATCTTCACAAGCGTATTGAATATTCTGCAACAATGTTGAACTGTATGTCTTGTTTCTCATATATCTGCCTAGTACAGGTATTAGGGTAACATAGATATCACACCGAGCCTAAGAAACGATCCCTCTTCCCTAATTTTTCTAAAAGACTGTGAAATTGGTATTACTCGTTCTTTAAATTTTTGATAAAATCTTACCAGTGGAGCAAAATAGGCCTTAAAATTTCTTTGCTTAGGGCTGGAGAGATGGCTCAGAGGTTAAGAGCACTTACTGCTCTACTGGAGGTCCTGAGTTCAATTCCCAGCAACCACATGGTGGCTCACAACCATCTGTAATGAGATCTGGTACCCTCTTCTGGGGTGCAGGCATACATGGAGGCTGAACACTGTGTACATAATAAATAAATATTTTAAAAAAATTTCTTTGCTTAAAGTTTACAAATTACAAGTTAATTTGATTCATCTACTATAAGGCTATTCATACATATTTTTCTTTTTGAGTTAGTTCTAATTTGTACCAGAAATGGCTCAGCAGTTCAGAGTGTATCCTGCTCTTCCAGAAGACCTAAATTCAGTTCTCAGCACCAGGTCAGGTGGCTCTCAACCATCTGTAACTCCAACTCCAGCGTCTCTGATGTCCGTACCCAAACTCAGACTTAGAATTAAAAATAAAATAAATCTTAGAAAATTTTCTTTGAAAGTTTTCCATTTTTCCTGCCTGAAACAACCCTCCTCACAGGAGCAACTCTGCTTGCCAGGAATTTTATCTGCTTTTGTGGCATGAAAAGTGTGGAAGTCTTTCTGTCTGTCTGTCTGTCTCTCTGTGTCTCCCTCACTTCGTCTCTCTTTCTCTTTTTTCCATTCTTTTATTTTCTCTTTTACAGTGACTGAGTTTTGCTGTGCCGCCCAAGCTGGTCTGCATCCTAAGGACCGGGATTAGCTTTCATTTCTGAATGGACATCTTTCCACAGTTGAGAACAGTCTTCTTGGTTTCTTGTCCTGTTTCCATGAGAAAATACTCTGGCAAACTCAGCCGAAGAAAGGGCTTATTCTGGCTCACAGTTGAAGGTCCCACCTTCAGGGTGGAGAAGCCACCTGAGGCCGCTGGTCACATGATACTCACAATTGGGGACACACGAAGAAATGAAAACATGCATGCTAGTGCCTTGCTGGCTACCACTGCCTCAAACAGTTCCAGATCTCCAGAGCATGGAATGTTCCTGAAGAGCATAATGATAGGCATGCTTTGAAGTCTGACTCCCTCATGATTTTACATTCCATCAAGCCAATGGCACCAACTATATCACAAGAATCTACAAACCAGGCCGGGCGGTGGTGGCGCA
>NC_022024.1:11506404-11511046 GCF_000317375.1 Microtus ochrogaster
GTGGTTAAAGGCAGAACTGACTCCTCAAGCTGTTCTCTGACAGCCACATGTCCACTGTGGCCTGTGCACACACGGACTGGTGCACACACGGACTGGTGCACGCATACAAATGCAGTTTTAACATTAAATAAAACATATTTCCTCTGGCTGTTTTCTCTTTTCCTTTTGTTTTCAAACAGTCCGGAACCAGTCTTCATATAGCTTTGTTCATGTAGCTTCGCCTTTCGGTTTGAGGGTTTTGTTTGTTTTTTGTTTTTCAATTTCCTACCCCGTCCCTCAAATTTATTACTTTTTTGGGAATTTTGTACAGTATATTTTGATCATATTAAACCCCCCCACATTAAATTTTTGACCGTTTTATGAACTGTACATTTTATGATCTGTAGAAAAAGCCGATCCATTTTTCTAACACTGTTATTCCTTTGCTGTCTGAGAGCCCGTTTGCTTATTGGTTCGCTTGTTAGGTTGTTTATGCTGAGTCTCTTGGTGCAGCCCAGCCTGTCCTAGATGATCTCAAGATCTCCCTGTATCCTTGGCCCTAGTAATATGTCTTAATATCTTCTTATTTTTCTCCTTGTATTCATATTTTTCTTTAATTCTGTGAGCACATTTTTTAAAAATCATAATATATACTTTAACATCTTTGCCTGCTAATTTCATCTTTATTATTTCTATTACCTGCTTTTTTTCTCAGTTACAGGTCACATTTTTTTGTCCTGGACATGGTTGAGTTCATGTTGGAGAGAACTGACTCTCTTAGAGAATGGATTGTTGAATCTTGTTCTCTGATACTCAGTACAATACTCTTTTGGGTCAGCCCAGTCCATGTGAGCCTTGTTATGGTGGATGCAGAGAAGGCTCGGGTCTGGGCTCTCGATCTCCAGTTCCTCCCAGGGCTGTGCCCAGGTCCTGGTGCCTTGTTCATGAGAAGGCCTGACAAGTGGGAACACAAGCTGTTCCCTGTCAGGGATTGTTCCTGTTTACAGTGTGGATGTCCAAGATTCCAGGGCAAAGCACGGTTATGTCATACATTTGAAGGGGCCTTTTTGCAGCTCTCTAGAGGACTCTGTGCCGTGCCCTGCTCTTCAGTTCTGCCTCAATATTTCTCGCAGCCTCAGACTCCCCCAACTCTGATTTTTTTTTCTGCCTTTCTAGCGCGCGCGTGCGCGCGCGCGCGCACACACACGCACGCACAAATTTTTTGTTTATTTTATTTTATTCATTTATTTTTGGTTTTTTGAGACAGGGTTTCTCTGTAGCTTTGGAGCCTGTCCTGGAACTCACTCTGTAGACCTGGCTGGCCTCGAACTCACAGAGATCCGCCTGCCTCTGCCTCCCGAGTGCTGGGATTAAAGGCGTGCACCACCACCGCCCGGCTGTTTTCTTTTGTTTTTTGAGACACATTTTCTCTGTGTAGTCCTGGCTGCCCTGGAACTCACTCTGCAGACCAATCTGGCTTCAAATTCAAAGATCTGCCTGCCTCCCGAGTGCTGGGATTAAAGGCGTGCACCACCACCGCCCGGCTGTTTTCTTTTGTTTTTTGAGACACATTTTCTCTGTGTAGTCCTGGCTGCCCTGGAACTCACTCTGCAGACCAATCTGGCTTCAAATTCAAAGATCTGCCTTCCTCTGCCTGCCTCAGCCTCCTGAGTGCGGGGATTAAAGGCATGCATCACCACCACCACCGGGCTACACACATATTTTATCTGTTCATTTTTTCCATCATATACATACATACATACATACATACACATGTATGTATATATACTAAGCAAATGCTTTATCACTGAGTTATACCCTCAACTCTAAAGTATATTCTGAATCTTTAGTGTGTGTGTGTGCACATATGGATGCAGACTGTGACATACTACATAGAGAAACAAGGACAATTTGATACAGCCACTTCTCTCCATCCACCATGTGGGGCCTGGAGATCAGGCTTAGGCCACAAGGCTTGGCAGCAAATACTTGCACCTCCTGGTCCATTTCACAGGTCAAAAGCTTTTTGGCTTTGGTTTTTTTAAACAGTATTCCTAAAGAGTTACACTTTGTTCTTACAGGTAGTTAAGTACTAGGTGGATGCACTTCCTATTTTCAAAGTTTGGTTTTAAGTGTTGAAGGTGAGGTTAGGTGTTCTGCTGCAGGGCAGCAATCTACTTCAAGCAAGTTTTTAACTAGATTTCTACTGACTGGCTCTTTCACTCAGTGAGCTCTCTCCATGCTGTCTCGTGGGATTAAAGTGATGCCGTAGCTTTCTGAGATAACTCCACTATGAACATTCCTGACTCAGCAAAGTGTTCCTTGCTCGGCTTTACAGAGTTTCACACTCCTCAGACACAGATTGGAATTTAGATAAGAAAGATGGGGTGAGGGAGAGAAAGAGAGAGAGAGAGAGAGAGAGAGAGAGAGAGAGAGAGAAAGAGAGTCCGCGATTCTCTTCCACACACACCCTTCACAGAAAGTTTGCTTTTTTGAACTTGATTGTTCAAAAGGCAGGGTTGTAGCTGGGGCTGGGACTGGGGTAGGGGTGGTTAGAGAGTGGGAGTGGTGGTTTAATGTTCATGTGTACTTTGTGTCCTTCATACGTAGAAGCAGGAGCCCCAGTTTTACTTAATCATCAAATTGATTGGTGCCGCCATCGCTGAGATCCTTGAGCTTACAGAGCTCTGAGAACGGGTGGTGAAAACGCCCTCCAGGAAAGCTTGGGAACACGAAGGCGGTCACATTTCTCCTGATGTTGTAGGGCCCACAGTTCATTGAAAGATGCTTTTTAAATGAAAACCACATGGGGGATATTTTTATAGGGCCGTAAAGATGACAAATTAGCTGATTTCCTCCCCTCCTCAACACAGTGTACCCCGAGGGCTTCCACTGGAGAAGAGGGAAATGGCTGAGGTTTAGCAAGCTAAATTTCTTTTTTACTCAGACATAATAAATAACGTAGCACATAAAACCTGTGTTTTTAGGAGTGTTTGTCTTTAGAAATATCAACAAATAATGTATCCACTACCAATAAACGAATTTCAGTTATTTACTAGTTTAACAAACTAGTCTGATGCCTTTGCTATTCAAAAGGTACCACAGTAGATACGAGATAACAAAACTAAAGAGAAATCAGTCTCTGGTGTGAGCGTTTAGGATGCAACACGCAGACAAACCTCTTACCTTGGTCCATTTCTGCCCCAGTAATAAATAACTTTATTTTCATGGCCTGAAACACGAATGTGCTGAGTTCCAGTTCTGTAAGCATCAGAATGAGTCTGCCTGGCTAGAGTAGAGGTAAAACCCGGAGGACCCACAGCCCCATCCTTTTCTATCTACGAGGGGCAACCCACACGTCTTGTCTCATGGTTTCTTTCCTGTATCTTCCATGCTGGCAGCCATAGACCACACTGGTCTCTCTGCCTGGCTTTTATCCGCTGACATCTCTAGCTCTTACCCCTCCCCTAGCAATCCTCCTGCTGTTTTCGTACCCTCCTGGATGTTATCTCTCTTTTAAGCCTCTCCCCCCCCCCCCCCAGCAATTCTCCTTATTTCGTACCCTTCTGGATGCAATCTCCCTGTTAAGGTCCAATCATCAATTCCATCTGCAGCTTTAATGCTTTAATTCCCCTCTATGATGTCAGAATTCACGGTTTTCTGGAATTCAGATGCAAATCATTGGGAGCAGTGTTAATGCAGTTTTCTACCACTTGTAGGTCAACAACAAAGTCTCAGGGGAAATGTAAAATGTATCACAAACTGAAATTATATGATACCATAATAATAGACTCTTAGAGGGAAATATGTAACAGTAAATACATTTAACAAACAAAAAAAAATGGAGATCTTAAATCAGCTATCCTGGGCTTGTTCGATAAGAAATTGGATAAAAAAGAGGTAATAGTACCCCAAACAAGCCAAAGACAAGAGAAAAAAAATTCATTGAAAAAAAAAATGATTCCTAGAAAAATATTTGACTAGACTCTCCAGTTAACCAAAATCAAGAGAATGTAAAAAAAATAAATTATCAGCACAAACAAATAAGAAATCACTATAGACATTAAAGACTAATAAAGGAATGCTGTAAACAAGTTTAATCAGGTCCAAAAATGTACTGAGAAAAGCTTATAATACTGAGAAAGGAAACAGATGAAGTTTAGGCCAGAAGAATAAAAGCACGGACAGGTGGCCCAGTCTCTTTGCCTGCCCTCGTTTGCAACACAATATGTGAGGGGAGAGCTTAGCAGAGGAGGGACTCACTCTGTCTTAAACTGGAGGGGAAGTCCGCCAGGGCAGCGGAGGTCTCGCAGCAGAAGCGTGAAGCGGCTGGTCACGTGGAATCTGCCAGCAGACAGCAGAGAGAGAGTAACACACTCGGTGCCTTTTCTCTTAGTCTTTTCCTCTAGGACCCCAGTCCTAGAATGGTGCCCCCCCCCAGTCAAGACGCCTAAGCTAACCTAGACAAAGTCTAGAGATTTGTTTCATGGTGACTTCAAATCCAACAAAGTAGAAGCTACAGACTAACGCTTTGAGAAGTTGATGGCCATGAATTTGAACTGTTGCGTAAAATCCCCGGGGGTTCAGAGAATTTTTCTAAACAGTTGGTATTTTATGATGATAACAGCAGAAATACTATATATATATATATATATATATATAT
>NC_022024.1:11511196-11512616 GCF_000317375.1 Microtus ochrogaster
ACACACACACATCACATGAAGCTAAGAAGATGAGTCAAGAGTTAAATGCTTGCCAACAAGTATGAGGGCCTGAATTCAATCCCCAGCATCTCCATTAGAAACCAGGAGTGGTAGCATTGTACTCATAATCCCAGCACAGGGAAGCCCAGGACAGGAGGATCCCTGGGGCTTCTAAGGAACTCCAGGCTCATAGACCCCCATCTCACAATAAAGTGGTTGAGGAAGACGCTCCGTGTCAACCCCTGGCCTCCACATGGATGGGCATACACGTACACACACAAGTGTGCACACAAACGAAGCAAATACACAGATGCACGCAGAGATGCTGGGAGGAGAAGTTGGGGTGTTCAATAGCATCTTCAGCTCTTAGTAGAGAAGTGTGGGAACACAAGGGAACGGGAAGGAGGACAAACAGAGTCCGGGAGATGTGATAGATGGACTGAGGACGATCGTTCATGCTCAAGGTTTAAGGGACTGAAAAGTTTGTAGAAACTAGGCGGTGGTGGCACACACCTTCAATCCCAGCACTTGGGAGGCAGAGACAAGCGGAAGTGGATCTCTAGGAGTTTGAGGCCAGCCTGGTCTACAAAGCGAGTTCTAGGACAGCCAGGACTGTGACACTGAGAAATCCTGTTTTGAAACAAAACAAAACAAACAAAAAAAGAAAATTAAGTCATGAGAAAGCTCGTCCTTAAAAGTTTGGTCATTTGTTTTTGTATCTAGAATATTCCAGTCGTTCTGTATGGAGGCTGTGAAGATGAGCAAGCACAAAGTGTGTAGCTTTAGCGCTGGCATATTGGTCATCAGAACAGGTAGGAAGTAAGTCACCTCAGCACAGAAGAATGGTTAGCTATCAACAGACCTTTGCCAAGTAGGAACGAGTAATCCACACAAGGAAACACTTCTGCTGTACTAGATATAATATATCATTGGTACCTAGCTGTACTTAGAAATTTTCCATTGGATTGTAGCCATGGAAAAAACACTCGACGTCATCATCACAACCGGGCCAGCAAGATGGTTCAGTGGGTAAGCACTTGTGGCCAAATCTGCAACCTCAGTTCTTGATCTGAAGAACCCACATGACAGAAGGAGAGAACTGACTCCCACAAATTGACCCCTGGCCTACACACACACACACACACACACACACACACTGCACATGTATAAACACACTATTTCATTACTATTCACAAAGTAAAAGAACACTCAACCAAATTGTTTCACCAAGCTGAAGTATTTCTCTGTCAAGAGTCTACATTCTCTGCACTGATTTATTTCTAAAGAAAAGGGAAGCCTGGAGAGATGGCTCAGTCGTTAAGAGCACTGCCTGCTCTTCCAGAGGTCCTGAGTTCAATTCCCAGCAAGCACATGGTGACTCACTGTTGGAAGGAGGAGGGTGCTAGTTAGTTCCCAGCTG
>NC_022024.1:11513046-11515184 GCF_000317375.1 Microtus ochrogaster
AAAAAAAAGAAAAGAAAACAGAAAATTGGATCCAGGTCGATGGCTCAGAGTTAAAAGTACTTGCTTATTATTTCAGAGGGCCTGGTTGTGGTTCCCAGTACCCATGCGGTGGTGGCTCACTACCGTCTGTAACTCTGATGCTTAGGTATTGATGCTGCTTCCTGGTCTCTGCAGGTACTAGACATGCATGTGGTGCACATTCATAATAGAGGCAAAACATACAAATGGAAAAAAAATCTCTTGTTTTAAGAAATGGAAGGTTTATTACCTCTTTTTCTCATTGCTATAACAAAAGCAATTTAAGGAAGTGCTGGCTTATTTAAGTCTCTAGAGAATACAGTCCTTCACGGTGGAGAGTTATAGTGGCAGAGAGTGGGTGGCTGGTCACAGTGTGCACTGTCAGGAAGCAGAGAGAGACGAAAATTATCACTCAGCTCCTTTCTCCTTTTTAGCCAGTCTGGCCCCTAGCATGCAGAATGGTACCACCCACATTTAGGGTGGATCTTCCTGCCCCTGTAAAGTCCCTAGGAAACCCCGCCCCCGTCCTCCCGTCCTCCCCCCCAGGCATGAGATTTGTCTCCTAGCCAGTCAATACTAACCATCACAATCGTCAGTCGGGCCTGGATTACACTGATCTCTAGAATTGCTAAAGTCACAGAGCTACCGGAAAAGGCCTTGCTACGGACTACAAGCTGACTCAGGGAGACTGAGTTCTGAACCGACTTTAGTAATTCAGAAACTGCCAGTGTGCAACCGTGTTGCCAATGATTTGACAGTATTTTTGAATGGGCAATACAATATTTCCTTGTCATACACCCGGACAAGTTTAATTTCAAAGTAGATTTAAATTATTTTATTTGTGTGTGTGTCTGTGTGTGTGTGTGTGTGTGTGTGTGTATACCTGTGTGCAAGTATCGAAGAAAGCCTGGGCCATTGGATGCCTTGGAGCTGGAGTTACAGGCAGTAGTGAGCTGCGTGGTGTGGGTTTCAGGAGTCAAAGGATCCAACTTCAGCCCTTACCCAACAAGCATCACTCTAACTCTGAAATAAATTTTAAAAGAGGAACATTTAAAACAAACATTTCGATATCTTTTTTGCCCTCTCTTTATAGTAGCTGACATATTTTTAGTATAAAAAATTGGTAAGGTCTGAGAATTTTAATGTTAAGTTCCTTCTTTGAGAGGAATATTTCTTGGACCATTTGTAGTGAACATCTTAGTAGTAAAGGGCTTAGGAACTGTACTTCCTCCCTATGTCTCTTGGAGTATTCTTGTTTTCTAAAACTCAGAGGAAAATCTTAGATGATTTCTTTATTTTTACTGTTTTACCGCAGCAGCAAGAACGCAGTCTGGAAAGGGGCGCCCTTCCCTGGAAAATTTCACTGAGCTGCTGGTGCCCTCTCGTGGTCAGTCCTCACAGTTGCAGCTTTGTTTGCTAGTGAGCCACACTTGTAAAGGCTTCAGGTGGAGGAATTACGGCTTTGAAAGGAAGACCCACAGGGAAGTAAGATTCAAAAAGACTACAAGCTGCAGTTTCCCAAACTGCTCCCTAACGGGAAAATACAGACAAGTACTTGATTCTGTTCGAAAGAAGAAAGGATGTTGTCTTAGGGTTTCTATTACTGTGAAGAGCACATTGGGGCTGGCTTACAGGTACAGAGGTTTAGGTTGGAAACATGGTGTCATGCAGCCATGGTGCGAGAGAAGTAGCAGAGAGTTCTACATCTGGATCCGCAGACAACAGGAAATGAACTATCTCCCTGGGTGTAGCTTGAGAGACCTCAAAGCCCACCCCCACAGTGACACACTTACTTTCTCCAACAAGGCCACACCTACTCCAACGAAAGCCACACCTCCTAATAGCACCACTCCCTCCGTGCTAATGGGGGCCAATTACTCTCAAACTCCCACAGCTGTGTATTCTGGGTCACCATTAGTCACCTCCACCACGCCTTATTCTAATTCTTTGCC
This sequence comes from Microtus ochrogaster, assembly GCF_000317375.1. NCBI lineage: Eukaryota > Metazoa > Chordata > Mammalia > Rodentia > Cricetidae > Microtus > Microtus ochrogaster. The sequence continues at coordinate 11,515,017 of NC_022024.1, forward strand.
TGTTGTCGTCCACACCAGAGTATGCACTTGTGAAGAAAGAGATCTCAGGCGGGGCGGTGGTGGTGCACGCCTTTAATCCCAGCACTTGGGAGGCAGAGTCAGATGGATCTCTGTGAGTTTGAGGCCAGCCTGGTCTACAAAAGCTAGTTCCAGGACAGGTTCCAAAGT
>NC_022024.1:11515659-11519525 GCF_000317375.1 Microtus ochrogaster
TCTTCCAAAGGTCCTGAGTTCAATTCCCAGCAACCACGTGGTGGTTCACAACCATCTGTAATGAGGTCTGGTGTCGTCTTCTGGCCTGCAGGCATACACACAGACAGAATATTGTATACATAATAACTAAATAAATATTTTTAAAAATTCCCCACTGAGTGTGGTGGTAGAGGCAGGTGGATCTCTGTGAGTTTGAAGCCAGCAAAGTAGACAAGCTGGTTCCAGACCAGTCAAGACTGAGAGCCTGCACGGGACTACACAGAGATAAAAAGGAAACTCCCTTTTGGAGATAGTCATGAGACTCGGGAAGCTAATAAAAGTTACGAAGTTTAGGAAATTTATAGGACTATTCAGAGAGTAACAAGAGCCATGAGTCCTCTCCCGGGGTTATATAAGCAGGAGTTATATAAGATGGAGTATATTTCATGGAGCTGCCTTCAAGTCGGGAGAAATCTCTCGGAATGTGGCTTTCACAAGTTGATCCACGGCGGGATCCATCTGCCTGTGAAATCACTACCCTCCTTCAAGGAACCCTCATCCACGCTGCTTTAGCCCCAGTAAACTCGCTGACTTACCAAGCTAGACCTTGTTAGAATCATTTTTTAGACTGGCGTCAGCGCTCTATATGGGGTGAAAAGACGTTGTTCGCGGCTCCCCAGAAGTTATAAAAGTTTCTAAAAAAAAAAAAAAATGCATTGGCTTAGAGTCAAGTCCCCGCCTTTCTGGTAACCACTAAACTTCGGCGCCCCCTTACGGCACCTGTAGGAATTATGTTTGGTTTGATTTGGGTTTTTTTTTTCAGGTTCCTGTTTGTCTTATTTGTACACCTGCTTTCAATTCCACCATATCCGCTGATATTCAGTTTATTATTTCCCAAATGACCAAATATTACATTTGCTAGACCAAACTTCTTGCATTTGTAGAAAACCTCCACAGAAACGGGACATCTGTAAGTACTCTTTCTCTCTAAGGAATTATAGAAATGTTTTGAATTCTCCTGTTCTCCCTTAGGAAAAAGCCTAATTAGGACAAAAATGTATTTCCTGTAACACTTGCTGAAAGGAACCAGCGCTCACTGGAGGATTGAAATGCCATGAGAGGAGACCGAGACGGTAAGCACAGAGCCTGCAGGGGTCTGCACCAGGTCCTCTGTGTCTATGTTGTGGCCGTTAGCTTTGTGTTTTTGTGAGACTCCTAACACTGGGAGCGGCAGTTTCTCTGGCTTTTGCCTGCTCTTGGGACTCTTTTACTCATGTTGAATTGTCTTGTTCAGTCTTGATATGTGGGCTTTTGCTTTGTCTTTTTTTTTAAAAAAAATTATTTTATAGTATATATACAGTGTTCTGTCTGCATGTATGCCTGCAGGCCAGAAGAGGGCACCAGATCTCATTACAGATGGTTGTGAGCCACCATGTGGTTGCTGGGAACTGAACTCTGGACCTCTGGTAGAGCAGCCAGTGCTCTTAACCACTGAGCCATCTCTCCAGCCCCTTCTTGTCTAATTGCATCTTATTTTGATCCATTTGGCTGTCTCTTGGCCTACTCTGCTCTGAAGAGGAAATAGATGGGGGTGTGGATCTGAGGGAGAGAGGAGGCAGAGAGTGGAGCTAGGGGGAGTGAGGGGAGGGGAAACTGTAGTCAAGATGTATGAGAGAAAAAAAATTGTCTTTTTAGTTAAAAAAAAGTGCCTTGGTTCTGCACAGAGGAAGAGAGCTGAGAAAGCATATAGTACGGGCACAGAAATTGATGCCAAAGTTGGAGCTAGCTCTTTAAATTCTTGAATTTCCCATTCTCTCTATTTGTAGACTAGTAGAGGAGAATCTACTCTTTCTTCCACCTGTCTCTAATACTTCCATAAGGTTCGTGACCGCGATGAGCTGGAACGCATGCGTACTTCCGTGAGTAGAAGCAAGGGTTCCTTCTTAAAGATTTCTTTTTAGTTTTTAGTTAAGGGGGTTGGGGTAGGCAATTTACTCACAAGTGAAGGTGCCAGGGACGGCCAGGAGAAGGGATCAGATCCTCTGGAGCTCACGTGGGTGCTGGGAACTGAACTCTGGTCCTCTGAGAGAACAGTATGCCCTCTTAAACACAGAGCCCTCTCTGCAGCCTGGAAGCAGGGTTTCTTAATCTTGTCATTGGAGTTTTGATTTGAGCTTTTTTTCCCCCAGCAGTTGCAGAGACAGAGTGTCACTATGTAGCCCTGGCTGGCCTGAAACTTGCTATATAGACCAGATTGAGCTCCTCACAGAGATCTGCCTGCTTTTGCCTCCTAAATGCTGGAATTAAAGACATGTGCCACCATGCCTGGCTTTCCTCTTTCTATTCCTTGACAATAACTACGGGTGACCATGTCAGAGGAGCAGCTAATGGCAATTGACTTTGGGGGATCAGCCTATCAGGAAGCAAAGCTCTGATGGGTGAATCTTGGATAGGCAAGGCCCCCCTGAGAGCCTAGGCCCCAGAATGCCTCTTGCTACTGCTGTGTCTTTGCACGTTTGCTGCTGCCATTTTCCTCTGGTATCTGGCCTGGTATGAATGGGCATGGAGGGATCTCCACTGCCCTTAATGTGGTGTGATTATCTCATGGAAATATCCTGGGTATTTTTACCTATGGAGTATTACCAAGATGATTCCCTTCTAAGCTGAACTTAACTGAAGCAAGGATTTCATACAATAACAGTGTTTGTTTAAATAGAATTGTGATGATTGACGGTTTTTAATAAATATAGGAAAGGATTATCATAGAGGTTAATTTAATGAAATTTTAACATAGGTAAAGAAGGATAAAATTTTGCCCCTGCCTCTGCTATATTTATAAAAAATAAAACAAGAAAGTGTCACACAGCTAGTACACATGAATTTCTATCGAGGATCCATTTGGACTGTGGTTTAGATAATAATTTAGGGAAACAGTTGGGTCCCAGAAGCTAAGTTAGCTCAAGTTCCTTTAGCCTTAATGTTGGGAGAAGTGATCACAGGTTTCGGTGTGCATCATTGCTAAACAAAGCTTTGAAAATGACTTGAGGTTAGGTTAAGATGTTTTTGCTAAGTAGCTTTGAGGTATAAAATCCAAGAGGACAAGCTCAAGTTTTAGAAGGCACAGAGTTGAATGAGGGACTTGTTAAGGTCAGGGACCAAGAACAAAGCAGCCCGATTATTATTAGCTGACACGCCTTTCTTGCTAGAACTGGTTGATGACCAAAGATGATGATTAATTCCTTGTACCCATTTCTGCCCTCAGCTTCCTGGTATTAAAAAATCAAAATAAAAAAAAAAACTGTTGATGAGTGGGTATGCACCCTGAGGATTTAAAATAGAGCTGACTAGTTCTCTTTCATCTATAAAGTTTAGGTTTGTGATTCGTCTAAGATTTCTTATTATTTAATTTGAGATAAATAATAAAATGATTGTTCCTTTCTTTGTAACAGCAAAATGCAGCCTGCCAGGAAAAGACCTGACTGAGAAGAACACCTTATTTGCTTACACTTTGTTAATCTCTAACAAGGTGCTAGGCTATGGATTTACATGGATTCTTAGGAATCATTTGCTTTTTGCCTGTAACATGTAAAATGCTTAATCATGTAAAGGACTTATTCACGTATTAAAAACATGCTGTTTTTTTATTTGTATTCATTGTAATCATTCACTGGAAAAATAGAATGTAATCACACTGTAATTTTTATATTGCTTGAAAGATTCTACTGGGATATATAAGCTATATGGAAAAAACAAAAGCATGCAAGGAGGAAAACACCAGGGAAGACGTAGAAGGGAGGCATCAAGAGAGGTAGAGGGATACATCTGGATAGAGGGATACATCTGGATAGAGGGATACATCTGGATAGAGGGATACATCTGGATAGAGG
>NC_022024.1:11519625-11520427 GCF_000317375.1 Microtus ochrogaster
GGATACATCTGGATAGAGGGATACATCTGGATAGAGGGATACATCTGGATAGAGGGATACATCTGGATAGAGGATACATCTGGATAGAGGTAAGAAAAGAAATAAAGAAAGCAGAGGAAGACAGAGAGAAAGGGGGAGAAAGAGAGAGAGAGAGAGAGAGAGAGAGAGGGAGAGAGAGAGGGAGGAACATTTTCCCTTTTTCACTGCCTCCAGAGAATTAAGTTTTATTCACTTGGTTAGAAAAATCAAGTGGATTGATAGTCCATCAACTCTGTAGGCTCCTCCCCAAGTTATGACCTGCTGGAGGCTGGTCCTCATGGCAGAGATAACTAACTTTTAGCTTTCCTTTGGTCATTATTGGACCCTTCTTCACAGCTCCTCATCCTCTGCCTATTTCTAAAAAGTCAATGTTTTCAAGGGCTCTATCCTAGGCCCTCTGAACCCCTCACTTACATACCATCCTTGTGTGACCTCTTTTTCCATGTTCCTGTGTGTTGTTCACGAATGCCAGGAACCATCCTCCATTGCTCCTGTCCTTTGTTCACTGAGGCAGGTCTCTCATGTCTGGAGCTCACAGATATGGCTAGTTTTGCAAGATGGCTTGTTCTGAGGAATCTTGTCTCTACCTTCCTATACTGGAATTACAGGCAGGCCACTATCCCCAACAAGCATTTACAAGGGATTCTGGGATCCTAAACCCTGGTCCTCACACTTGGGAAACATGCACTTACACTATTGACCTATCTCTAGGCATATCTTGTAGTAATAGGAGCGGCGGGGTTGCGTCCCCAGCACTCCGGCC
>NC_022024.1:11520722-11522409 GCF_000317375.1 Microtus ochrogaster
CTTCCTCCCAGCATTCTGTTCTGTTTACTCCTCTCACCTATGTTTTAACCTATGAGGGCCAGCCAAGCAGTTTCTTTATTTTTTTAACCAATGACCTTCCTCCATCAATATCTCATCTGTTCTCTCTGTCTGAAATACAAATCGTTTCTGTAATTCTAAAAATATGAATTCAAGTGTTTTTTGTTTCATATGTAACAGAGGAAGATAAAGCAGGAGAGGTGGACATGTTTGGGCAACATATAGTTATTTGCCATAGGGGTTGGCACTTAAGCGCAGTCATATAGAAGTTTCTTAGCATGTGTAAACCTTGGTTTGATCTCACAAACAAAAGACATTGGCTGCATTTTATCTTTAGTAAATGCACTTACAATGGAACTACTACTCAGACAAGAAAAAACCTGGGACAAACTGTAGTGGATATTCAGTCTGCCCATGACCTTGGGCTCTCTGGCCTTGTAGCGGTGATGCTTTTTGTCTGCCTATGTGACCTCTGATAAGGCAGGAGGTATTTTCCCCTTCATATATTAATAAATCCTTAATACACCTTAAATAGATGCATATCTATTCCTCTTAATAAGGAACAGCACTTAGAAATCTGGAGGTTTATTTTAAACATATGTTTGGAATGTCTACTCAATAGCTGGCTAGTGCCTGACATCCATCTGGTGCTTAGGAGTGACTTCAGGGGTAAGTAAATAAATGTAGATGTTATGAACCTGCAGAGAATATAGTAAGCCACGGGAGTGATTTGAATCACCAGGGAAAGCCACTTAGTGAAGACCTGAGACCCAAATCTCAACATTTAGAGGTTGAAAACGAAGCAGAAGGGTTGAAAAGGAAGCAGCCGAGGAAGCAGGAGAAGAGGACAAGGTATTGATGACTCTGAAGTTAGATCATGTGATGAGCGAGCCCATGATGCTGAAATAGTAAGAAAATTGATGATAAAGAGGTGTGTTCCTTTTATCTGATATATGTTTGCCTGGAATGCTACTATGATACTGTAGACTTACATGTATATGATCTATAGCCTCATTTACTGTACTTTATGGTAGCTATTTAATCATCTGTGGCTCCCACTTATTGATCTCCATGACGACAGAGACTCTATCTACTCAAGTCACACTCATAATATAGTCATTGGCAGATAGTAACATCCAGATAAATATGTTTTCAATGGTGAATGAATGAACCAAAGTTGTACAAAAGTCATTGACAATTCTCCTTCCCCAAAGAAGAAACAATAGTTACCTGACTCGGCAGTCCTAGTGTCTCATCCAATTTCAACAATCAAGGTCCTTAGACAGTCATGCTGGAGACAAGTTTGGGCTTAAAACATGAGGATAATGCATGTATAAGGAACAAGGCATGTGCACATTATGAGGAATAATTGAGAATGGACTGCAGAGTCTCTTCCAAACAAAGCTGTTGTTTTCCTTTACAATTCTGGAAATGATTGTGTAAAGAGCTTGTGGGTGGCAGTAAAGGAGTGTTAGGGTTTCAGTTGCTGGAATGAAACACTTCAACCAAAAAGCAAGTTGGGGAGGAAAGGGTTTATTTGGCTTACATAGGAAGTCAGGACAGGAGCTCAAACATGGTAGGAGCCTAGGGGCAGGAACTGATGCAGAGGCCATGGAAGGGTGCTGCTTACTGGCTTGCTCAACATGGCTTCCTTAGCCTACTTTTTTTT
>NC_022024.1:11523489-11524918 GCF_000317375.1 Microtus ochrogaster
CTTTCCCTAAGATACTCCTAGCAAAGGCCAACTTGCTCCAAGCTTTTCTAGCATGCTAACTCAGTTAGCTTCCCATGTATGTTTGCAAAATGTTCTGAGCTGCTTCGAGCTAACAGTATTCACTGTATAATTGTCCATGTCTTATCTCATTTCCTTAGAAAAAAGCCTAGGACGGAAACATACTTTATATCTCATGCAATGCAGAGAAAGGCAAGTAGGAGCTGTGTTCACATACTCCTCGAATGAAGGAATAGTTGTCTTTTATTTATTTATTTATTTATTTACTTACTTACGTTTTGTTTTTTGAGACAGGATTTCATTGTGCCTTGGCTGTCCTGGAACTAGTTCTGGAGACCAGGATGGCTTCGAACTCACAGAGATCTGCCTGTCTCCGCCTCTCCGTAGTGCTGGGATTAAAGGCATGAGCCACTACTGCCCAGCCTACCTTTTATTTTTTTTAAGTTGAAGTGTAAAATAAGTCTGATGAAGTAAAACAAAAGTTTGTCTTAAATGACACCAAATTGCAAAGTTTCGGGTTGTTTTCTTAGTAAAGTATATTTCATGAAATAAAGTGGAGGCCCATGAAATAAAAAAAGCAATCATCAAATAAACCAGACCCATCAGAATGGACTCAGCATAGAAGACAGAAATACTGGGGAGGCAAGGCTTAATGGCTTACGAAATGATCATTCATTCTTAAGCCCGGCTTTTAGGGATGGGAACTGAGGTAGGTTAAGTCTTCCGCAATGCTTGCCCTTAAACCTACAGGCTAATCGGAATTCCAGTGAGCGTGGTAAGCATTTATAAAGATGGCACAGCATTGTTAGGAAATATCTTAGTGGGGAAGTAAGTAGGAGGGAATGGAAGGATGTGGGAAGGCCTGGGTAGTCAGGGAAGCCTTTCTGGTTTGAGACCTGGAAGATGAGCACAGGTCCCGGCCGTGTGGACAATTGACACGTTCAAGAGCCCGGATTTGAGGTCCCAAAGAAAGAGACTCAAGGGCACCTTGGCCGGACCTGGCTTCTGATGACCCCTGCTGGGAAGGTTGTTCGTTTTGTGACCATTCCTGGGGCCAGGCGACCTCGTCCTGCATCCTATCCCACCGGAGTGGGATCTGCTTCCAGGAGCTCAGCTCCTGCCCACCGCTTGCCGTCCGGAGCACCGAGCCTGTCGCGGCGAACACCGGAACAGGCCCGGGCTCGCCCGCCACCGACTCCGCCCACCGCGGCCACGTGACGCGGAGTGTGACGTAGGAGGAAGGAGACGCCATTAGAGGGAGGAGAGGCAGCGCTCCCCTAGCTCCCCTGACGTGGTGGCCGGGGCCCTTCATTCTGGGACTTTCTCTCGGGCCTCTCGGGTCTCGGCCGCGGAGGACGCGGCGGGCACCGGGCTCGGCGGGCGCGTGAAGAGCCGGGCCCCGGGGCGGAGC
>NC_022024.1:11525018-11530039 GCF_000317375.1 Microtus ochrogaster
GGCGGGGCGGCGGCGGGCCGAGCCTACTCCTTCAAGGTGGTGCTGCTCGGGGAAGGCTGCGTGGGGAAGACGTCGCTGGTGCTGCGCTACTGCGAGAACAAGTTCAACGACAAGCACATCACCACCCTGCAGGTGCAGACCCCGGGGGAGCCGGGCTGGGGACCTGCGCCCGCCGCTCTCCTCTGCCTCTGGCCTGTCACCCCGCCTTCCCATTGCCTCTCCCGATGGCCTTGGGGACACGCGGGGTCCGGGCAGCGTGTAGATGTCAAGACCGACCGAGGGAAGGAGAAGGGAGGGGAAGGACCCGGAAAAGTCCCCCAGTTCCCGGTGGAGGCTATGCAGGTCGGGGAGTCCCCGTCTGTGGGCTCGTTTTCCCCTCCGCGGCGCTTCCGCTGGGGCACCAGGTGTTTTCACTCTCCGGTCTTGAGTGTCAGCCCTTTTTCTTTCCCGGAGAAGTAGGAACTTAGCTGCCGATTCGAATTTGCGAACGAGGTGGTTTGTAACTTCAGCGCGTCCTGATGACTAAGTGTTTATGCAAGTTCCATTTTGTCCTGTTTTCAAGTAAATGGAGTGGTTTAAAAAAAAAAAAGCAAAAAACAAAAAAAGCTACCCTTCGCTGGAAGGGTATTTGGAAACGACCGCTTGCTGGTGCCGGTTACGCAGTTTCATTGCAGCCTTCTTGAGTCTGGCCTGTGGGTCACTTGTTCTGGGAGGCTTCATCTCCGCACCTTGAAACATCATGTTGTGTATTGGCCAGCGATTGGTCTTCAAACTAAAACCCAAAGCACTGACCTAAAAGGCTGGCTTTCTTCTACAGTTACATTGGAAGAGTGTTACAGTGTAATTGAGAGTGAAACCAGGCCATAGATGGAGCTAGGGTCTCCCGTTTCTCTTAAAAAAAAAAAAAATTCAGTTTGCACGTATTAGAAGGAATTTATTTATTAGTCTGGTTTGATCAGATTGTCCAGAGGCTGATAAGGCTAGTGGACTTGAGTTTGAGCCTGTGGGTTCACATCTCACCTCCATTTATCTTTAAAGCCATACTCTCATCTTGGGTAAATTGCCTAACCTGTGTATCCCTAGGTTTCTCCTGCTACAATAGCCATAATGATCATAGAGCACACGGGGTTGCCAGGGTTGATATGGACAAGCACCGAGGACCTGAGATGGGGTAAAGACTCTGTTATTACTGCTCCAGCTGATACAATAGATCTTAGTCACTGTGAAGTGTGCTGGAACACGAATGCATAGTCTGATGGGTGTGACGTTTGCTGTTGGCGGCTATTATTAAACTACCGAGCGCAGAGTTTACAAAGATGCCCTGCTTCTGATTCCATGTTTTATTTTTACTCCTCTATTTTCAATTCTATATAGAGCCTAACTTCTGAAGAGGGGAATGGCAGGTGATACTGCCCATGTTAGTGATACCGTGGAGCCCATGCTCAGGCCTGACTTTAGATTTTGAGCAGTTGTGGTGCCCTGCCTGCCTGTGGAGATTAACAAACACTTCATTTTAGACTTTCTTTTTTTCTCAGTGTCGGAGAAAATAGAAATTACTACATTTGAAATCTTAATTGAAAAAATAATTTAGCTCTTTAACCTAAAATTTGCTCTTTGGAGTCCGGTGTTGTGACACACATCTTTAATCCCAGCACTCAGGTGGCAGAACAAGCAAATCTCCGTGAGGGTCTGCTTAACAAGTTCCAGGCCAGTTAGAGTTCTCCAGTGAGTCCCTGTCACAAAGATAAACAAAAAATTGTACTTCGATTATATATTTCTAAGACAGCCTCAGAGCTAAAAGTGACGGAAGATTTTGAACTATGAAAGAGGCCAGTGTCAATGAAGGACACCGGAAAGGTGAAGCTGTGGTACGTCTCCGTGCCAATAGCCTCACAGCTCAGGTTTTTATATAACGTATTGGGAACAGATTCTGGATTTCATTACAGAGTTGAAGGTTTTGTTGTATGCTAACGCATGGGAACAACACTCTAATCCCTTCCTCGTGGGTAGCAATTCAGCTCATCTTAACAGTTGTCTGACTTGTGTCATCTATAAGATGTGTTGTTTTAATTTCAGAAGGAGGAGCTTGTGCTTCAAAAGATAGGCGAGGAGTAACGTCACAAACCACTTGTCTTTCAAGTACTCTGTGTCTAAAGAACAGCGGTTAAAGTACCCTTTAAAGTACTTGGTTTACAAAACACTAAAGCGTTTTGAAAAGTGTACAAGAAATGTTTAAAAAAAAAAACTTTACAGCACTGGCAGGAGCCATAGACAGTTAGTGGTTCACTGTTCTGTCCTGTGTTGCTCCAAGCCCCCACCCCCCTTTTACACATCTTGAAGTTCCAGGCTGGGCACACTACTAAGTGTAGATGTTTGCCTAACATGCCCAAGGCACTGGGTTCATTTGGAGGGAAAATGGAGCTGATACGATTGAAAACGTACTATGCCTGGAGGTGTTCATGTCCTTTTATGTCTCATGCCAAACAAGTCTTTCTCTCGGTAGAGCCAGACTCTGTTTTAGTCTTACTTCTGCCCTCTGAATCTTGGTCTCATATGACATTCCTTGAGGTAGTTAGAGATGGATATCATGACCTCTCTAGTCTTGCCTTCTCTTAGGTAAACAACTCTAGGCCTGGAATTGGATCTCTACTGGTATTTAAAATCCATCCTCTTCACTCTTCCTTTTCTTTTCCTTTCTTTCTTTCTGACACATCTTCCATTGTTGCTTAAACTGACCTGAAATTCCCGATCCTCCTGCCTCAGTCTCCAGAGTGGCTGAGATTACAGGTGTCCACCCTGGTGCCTGGTGATGGCCTCCTTTTCTTTGAGATGCTTTGAGTTGTAGAAATGGCTGTGATTCTAGGCTGGCTTGGACTGAACAGAAAGGAGGGGACTGGAACCTTTGGGGTAGTTCTGACATTGATCAATACTGGGTTTGCCATCAGCTCAGTATCTTTATCTTAATTGCCTGGAAAAAAGCCTGTGTCCTTCAGATTCTCTGTTTGTTGACTTTGTAATAAAGCTTTTTTTCCCCCAGTGTGCTTGACCTGATACAAGTTGGCTTCAATTTGCACCAAAGTTGACTTTGATTTGCACAGTCCTTAAAGCTTGTCCATTTTTATTTTACTGTTTTTTAAGGATGGGAAAGTTTTAGTTCAGAGTTTAATGGTACAGTCATGGCAGGGGACATGGTGACAGGATGTGAGGAAGCAGCAGGTCACATTGCATCTATGGTCAGGAATCCTTTAAGTCTTGATTTAATTCCCACCCCACCCCAGAACATAGTTTCAGCCCTTTTAGGCCAGTGTTCTGTATTGGGTTCTACGAAGAAGAATAAGATGCGGAACCTACTGTCTAGATTACCTGCTTTTTAAATTTTCTCACCTGAGGATTTGGTACGAATACCTTCATTGAGCTGGGTAGTGGTGGTGCACACCTTTAATCACAGCACTTGGGAGGCAAAGGAGATGGATCTCTGTGAGTTTGAGGCCAGCCTCGTCTACAGAGTGAGTTCCAGGACAGCCAGGGCAACACAGAGAAACCCTGTCTCAAAAACACAAAAACAAAAAGAATACCTTCACTGTTCTCTTCAGTTCATAAAGACTTAGAAAAGGAAGAGGGGGGGCATATACAGAGCTTGGTAGCTAGTCCCGAGCTGTCACCACATGTGGTGATGCATGGCCAGAGGAGGTTTCTTTAGCCATGCACTGTCTTAGGACTGGGTTTTTGTCATAGCATTCATGATCCCCCTCCTCTTCTCCATGAGTGGGAATCAGCTAGTAATGGAGTTTTCCCTCTATGGGCTACTACATGTGGTAGACACAAGTCCTTTAGTGAAGTCTCAGCAGTTATTTCAGCACCAACGTTCTCTTAACTCTTTCCTTCAGTATGTTAGTCTTGCCCACAAGACTTGTCATGAGATCCTTGTCAGATGTAGATAATACATTGTGTTTGAGCAGCACCCGGTTCTATCGGGAAGTCGTGTGATATGGTGGAAAGAATAGTAGGACTTTGAAGTTAGAGTGAGTTATAGGACCGTTGGGCACGAAACTGCCCCACCTATGAAATGGGAATGCTTCCTTCATAGGTGTCTTCCCGTGGATGACATGACAGATAGCCATCCCATGCAAAGTTCCTAACAGTGTCTTAAACACTGTTTGGTTCTGGAATCAAACCAGGGCTGTGCTAGGCAAATACTAAGTTATAGCCCCATGTACATGTTTGTTAAATAAATGTTGAATGTTACATGCTGTTGAGTGAATACCACAGTACTTAATCTATGTTGCTTTGATGATAACTCGGTCAGAAAATGTCATGGGATTAATTTGACTTGGCTTATGTAATGTTGAGAACCCATATTGTCTTTGAGCAATCACTACATTATTCGGGTCTGGGAAGGGGGCTTTAGTTACGCAGGAGTTCCTGAGTTCCTAACACTCCACATGGCTCATACCTATAAACCCAGTGCTGGGGCCCAGACACAAGTGGATATCTAGGGCTTTCTTGACTGCTAGTCTAGCTAAATTGGTAATCTCCAGATTCAGTGAGAAAGCCTGCCTTGAAGAGTAAGGTAAAGGAGGCTAAAGAGATAGCTGAGGTGATAAGAGCACTTTCTGGCCTTGTAGAGGTGGGAATTCTGTACCCAGCACCCATGTCAGGTATCTCACAAATGCCTGTAACCCCAGCTCCATTAGACCTGATACTCTTTTCTGACCTCCATGGGCACCTTCACAATACATACACATCTTTTAAAAGGTAGAGATAAAGAAAGACACACAAAATTAATCTCTGGCCTCTACAGCATGCACAAACATGCACGCTCTGCCCCTAAAATGAAAGTACAAACACACATGCAGTGTATTGAAAGCTGATTGTTGTGGCACACATCTGCATCTCATCATTCTAGAGGCTGAGGCAGGAAGATTATGAGTTCAAAGCCAGGTTGGGTACAGAATGAGTCAGTCTCTCTATTTCTGCCTCTCACGTACATAGACAGAGGCTAGGGTTATAGCTCAGTTGGT
>NC_022024.1:11530159-11537557 GCF_000317375.1 Microtus ochrogaster
CTGGGAAGGGTGGAGATCAGAAATTCAAGGTCATCCTCAACTATGTAGAGAGATTGAGACCAATCTAGACTGTAGACTGTTTCTCAACAACAATAGGTTAATTGGAAAATGATATGTGTATTTAATTTTAAAATTATACCCATTCTAGAATTTGGCCTGGAGTTGACATTGTAATCATGGTATCTGCAGTGCTTTAGTGTTTTAATGCTTCTATTTCCAGAGCCTCTCCAGGTCATTTACGTTGTAGAGCAATTGTGTAGGCAAGTTCTCTGAACTAGCACTTGAATTTGTGGAGTGTGTGTGTGTTTTAATTGATTGAATCAGACAAGAAAAACTGGTGGAAAAGTTATAATTTTTTCCTATGGAACATATTAAGATAATGCTATTGATTCTAAGGACTCAAATTCAAACATTTAAAGGTGTGTGCGTGCTTGCACATGTGTGTGGACATGCCTGTGCCCTGTACAACTTTCAGGACTCAGTTTTCTCCTTCACAGTGGGTCCTGGGCATCACTCAGGTCATCAGACTCTGTAGTACGTGCCTTCGTCCTGAGCCATCTTGTCAGCTCAGGAGATGTTCTTATTTGTACCTACTCTGCAATAGACATTGTGCTAGCTGGAGATCAAAAGATGAGTATGCACCGCATCATCAGGCAGCTTTCTCTCCTTCTGAAAGGATTTCACCATTTCCGAGGTAATTACCCATTTCCGTGCATTTAGTTCTGCCTTGTGTATGTGGTCTTTATATCTGCACTCCTGGGTGACTATTTCCTTTTCTTCAGTTGTACCCTGTATGTCCTCACTGAAGGTCCTTATCAAAGATTGCACACTCTAGTGTAGGTGACTTCTGTAATGTTTAATCTCTGTAAAAAGGAGCAGTGTTTATATTTAAAACCAGAACCATCTTCTTCCCTTTTGGGGTGTAACTATAGAATTCCGCCTGTCTACCCCAGAATTTTGGATTCAGGTCCTCATCTTGGGTTGTAACTATAGAATTCCACCTGTCTAGCTCAGAAGTCAGGATTTGGTTTCTCTTTTTGGGATGTAGCTGTGGAATTCCGTTTGTCCACTCCAGAAGTCTGGATTTGGGTCTTCCTCTTGTGGTGTAGCTGTGGAATTGACCTGTCTACCCCAGAAGTCTGGACTAGGTTCCTGGCTTGACAAGTAAAATCGTGCTGGTAGCCTGCCTGATCAAGACTGATGTTGACATTTCAGGACTGAGACCACCAGGACTTTGAATTAGGCTTCCATTATGCCACAAAGAGAAATGCTGTGCCACTTTCGTTCCGTCAAGGCTTGTTTCTTAATCATACTTCACTTCTTCAGTAAGCGTGGCATTCGGGTTCTGCAGTTGTATGCCTTGTATCATAGTTTCTCATCCAAGAATCTTGCTTTTCTTGTTTCTGAGATTGTTTAGAATGTGTGTGAAGGTTTTTAAGTAGCTCTGAATCCCATGTGGCTGTTTTTAGCCAACCCACTGTATTTACACAATAGCTGCAGGATTTGCAGTCATTACCTCCATCCTACTAGCTCCATGGGGCAGTTATGCACTCCTGCATTCATTTGTGAGGCAGTATCACAGATAGTAGCCCACACTGGCCTCTAACTCATGGTTGTCTTGGTTCAGCTTCCTGAATGTGGGGATTAGTAAAGGTGCTCAGGTCAAATTTTGTTTCTCTGTTTTGTTTTTAAAGAGAATAATTTCTGAAGTTAGAGAGATATGCACACTGACTATTCTTCAGAGTACCCTGCTTCGGTTCCCAGCACCCACATGACACTCTGATAACCTCCTCTCACATCCAAGAGCACCACACACATGTGGAGTATGTGCGTGTGTGCAGACAAAACTCTCAAACACATACAATAAAATAATCTATCTTTTAAAAGTTTCTTCTGACCTGTGGGTAGAAATTCAAAGCATGAAAGGGTTTCATATCTGCCATTTTCTGCTTTTTATGCTAATCTACTTCTGAGACATTTACAGCAAGAATAATAAAAACCCAGAGACAGATATTGGGGTTCAACCTGAAGGTCAGAAAAGCAAAGCAGCTAAGCCACTAGAGAGCTCTTATCTCCATGAAATCTTCAGACTGAGAGTGAATTCCTGTCTTATCTCACTTTTTGTTATTGATATTTATTGAGCTCTACATTTTTCTCTGCTCCCCTCCCTACCTCTCCCCTCCCTCTTCAGCCCTTCCCCCAAGGTCCCCATGCTCCCAATTTACTCAGGAGATCTTGTCTTTTTCTACTTTCTGCTTCCCATATAGATTAGATCTATGTAAGTCTCTCTTAGTGTCCTCATTGTTGTCTAAGTTCTCTGGGATTGTGGTTTGTAGACTGGTTTTCTTTGCTTTATGTTTAAAAACCACCTATGAGTGAGTACATGTGATAACTGTCTTTCTGTGTCTGGGTTACCTCACTCAAAATAATGTTTTCTAGCTCCATCCATTTTCCTGCAAAATTCAAGCTGCCATTATTTTTTTTTCTGCTGTGTAGTACTCCATTGTGTAAATGTACCAATTTTCCTTATCCATTCTTTGGGTGAGGGGCATTTAGGTTGTTTCCAGATTCTGGCTATGATAAACAAAGCTGCTATGAACATAGTTGAGCACATGTCCTTGTGGCACGATTGAGGATCCTTTGGATATATACCCAAAAATGATATTACTGGGTCTTGAGGAAGGTTGTTTACTAATTTTCTGAGAAATCGCCACACTGACATCCAAAGGGGTTGTACCAGCTTGCATTCCCACCAGCCATGCAGAAGTGTTCCCTTTTCCCCACTTTTCCGGCATAAGTTGTCATCAGTGTTTTTGATCAGGTGTAAGATGGAATCTCAGAGTTGTCTTGATTTGCATTTCTCTGATGACTAAGGATGTTGAACATATACTTAAGTGTTCATCAGCCATTTTAGATTCCTCTGTTGAGAGTTCTCTGTTTAGGTCTGTACTCCATTTTTTTTTAAATTGGATTATGTGTTCTTTTGGTGTCCAATTTCTTGAGTTCTTTGTATATTTTGGAGATCAGAGCTCTGTCTGATGTGGGGCTAGTGAAGATCTTTTCCCATTCTGTAGGCTGTCGTTTTGTCTTGCTGACTGTGTCCTTTGCTTTATAGAAGCTTTTCAGTTTCAGGAGGTCCCATTTATTAATTGTTTCTCTCAGTGTCTGTGCTGCTGGGGTTATATTTAGGAAGTAGTTCCCTGTGCCAATGCATTCAAGAGTACTTCCCACTTTCTCTTCTATAAGGTTCAGTGTGACTGGCTTTATGTTGAGGTCTTTGATCCATTTGGACCTGAGTTTTGTGCATGGTGGTAGATTTGGGTCTATTTTCATTCTTCTACATGTTGATATCCAGTTATGCCAGCACCATTTGTTAAATATGCTTTCTTTTTTCCCATTTGATATTTTTGCTTCCTTGTCAAAAATCAGGTGTTCGAAGATGTGTGGATTGATATCTGGGTCTTCTATTCTGGGTCTTCTATTCGGTTCCATTGGTCCTTCTGTGTGTTCTTATGCCAATACCAGGCTGTTTTCAGTACTGTAGCTTTGTAGTAGAGTTTGAAGTCAGGGATTGTGATGCCTCCAGAAGTTCTTTTATTGTTCAGGATTGTTTTAGCGATCCTGGATTTTTTGCTTTTCCATATGAAATTCTTTCGAGGACTTTGAAGAATTTTGCTGGGATTTTGATGGGTATTGTGTTGAATCTGTAGATTGCTTTTGGTCTCATCCCACTTTATATTCCTCTCCAGTGCTGGGATTAAAGGCGTGCACCACCACTGCCTGGCCTCTATGGCTAACTAGTGTGACTGCTGGGATCAAAGTTGTGTGCCATCACTGCCTGGCCTGGATGGCTAACTAGTGTGGCTGTTTTTCATTCTGGTCTTCAGGCAAGCTTATTTATTAAAACACAAATAATATACCACTATATTTCCCCTTTTTGCCTAAAATAAAAAAGGTTATAACTAATATAAGAAAACTATATATAATTAACAATAATAACTATTTATAATATATACAGGCAACAAATACATCAACAATGTCTAGTTCATTTGGGTTAATTGTTAAGTCTGGGGAGAGGTAGCTGTATCATTTGTTGTTCAGTCTCTGTGTAATGGGAAAGTTCAGGGCTTGATTCCTGGCTAGAGTAGTCTGTTAGGCTGGGTCATCTCAGCTGGTTACTTCGAAATTGTTCTGAACAGTTTGTAGTCCAAAGCCGATCTTTAGGTGTGTTTTTCAGCTTAGTGGTGTTATCATAGTCCTGGAGGAATCGTCCTTTTGGAGACATGTTCATGGTTCACTGCAAAAAACTGATAGAGACTCAAACCTGAAATCATGTACTGGAAGGTAGATGAAACCTTTTCCAGAATTAGTATTCTATATGACCATTAATATCGGAACAAAAAAATTTTAAATGTATATAAATATATCAATCTTATGAATCTTTTACCTTAAGAAAAGTTGTTAAAGAGTCAATATAAGGTTGGATGGTGGTGGCGCACCCCTTTAATCCCAGCACTCGGGAGGCAGAGGCAGGTAGATCTCTGTGAGTTCAAGGCCAGCCTGGTCTACAAGAGCTAGTTCTAAGGCTACAGAGAAACCCTGTCTCGAAAAACAAAAACAGACAAACAAACAAAAAAACAAAAAAAGTGTCATTATAAAACCAAAGGATTATGAGATTAGTGGCAATAAAGTAGTCCTTAAATATTTGTTTTTCTTCTGTCCATATCAGGTGGCTTTTCTGACATGAGATAGATATTATGGATTTTATTTTAATAAGTATACTTGGATTTAGAGAAAGAGATCCACACTCCAACTTTAAAGCTATCTTTAATCTTTAATTGGGCTAGGACTACAGAAGACCATTTGCATTGTGTGTCTGTAGAGAATGGCAGAAACAAACATTTGATAAGAATTAGGAAATTGTATTCTGTAGGAAAAGTGATATACCAATTGGCCAATTTACTCTTTTTCTTGGGACTTTTTTTCTCTGGATGATTTGTCTTTTTTTCTTGAGATGTCTCATTTGTCCAGGGTCTTTAGATTCCTTGGCTGGATGTCTTTATTCTCTTGAAAAGACAGAAACAAAGCCCTACCCCAATCCAGAATTTGGGGGATTCTCTTTTGGCAAGTTATATCTCATCAAATGAAAAGCATTTGTTAATTTTATAGGTTACTTTAGATTAAACAGCCATGTTGTTTGATGAACTATCATCTCTTATAATTAAGAGGTATCTCTTGTTCAAATCGAATATTTATCAATTTTGATGGTATCCGTACCTTCTCTTCCCCTGTGGAAACAAAATTAAAACCTTTTCTCCAATGTTAACACATGTCCTGGTTTCCATTCTGAGATCAGCACATCTTTAAAATATATCGCTTGATTTAATTCTGTAGTTTTTTGTCTACAATCCAGTGTCTCTCTGCAGCTGTTGTTCCTTTCTCATTAGCATTTAAAGAATTTCAAAGATAATAAAGCATTATGATATCTGTTTCTGTTTTTTTATCACTCTTTCTGTTTATTAAACATATCCTTTAGAGTTTGATTTGATCTTTCTGTAACTACCTGGCCTTTACAATTGTGTGGTATACCTGTAATATGCTTTATATTATAATAAGCAAAAAATTGTTTAATTTTGTCTGTCTTTATTTTACAGGTATACCCATGATGGCCATAACAAATGT
Organism: Microtus ochrogaster; assembly: GCF_000317375.1. Classification (NCBI taxonomy): domain Eukaryota; kingdom Metazoa; phylum Chordata; class Mammalia; order Rodentia; family Cricetidae; genus Microtus; species Microtus ochrogaster. Next base: position 11,535,842 of record NC_022024.1, read on the forward strand.
GTGATTGCTAAATCAGCCTTTTCCAAACTCAAAGCAGTTGCACATTGAAAACCTGAATAGATATCAATGGTGTAGTGTACTTATTTTAGTTTGCCAAATTTTACAAAATGGAACACATCCATCTGCCAGTTTTTTATTCCAATGAGTACCCTTTGGGTTACTTTTTGCAGATAGGACATTTCCTTATAATTTCCTTGGCTTGTTGTCATGTGATGCAAAAGTCTTTTTTTTTTTAAATCTTTGCTATTTACATGATTTTTTAAAAAAATTCTGAGGTCTTTAACACATTTCCAATCAATAATTGATTGATATCTGCATTATGTTGTGATAGAGGACCTGGCAAACACATATGGAATCATATGTGTGTTATATATATGGCATGGTTCCTATTCCTGATTGTATCTCGTAACCAAATAAATAATAAAGTCAATTCTGTATCATCTGGTATAAATTCAGTGATTTCAACATGCGAAACAATTTTCTGCATATTGCAAATTGGTAACTATGTTGAGAGGTTCTTTAAAATTCTTAGTACCTTGACAATAGCATATAATTCTGACTTTTGTACAGAATCATAAGGGTTTTGATCCACTTTACTTAAATTTTCTGATTTGTAACCTGCCTTTTCTGATTTATTTGCATCAGTATAGAATGTAGGGGCTCCAGTTATTGGTGTGTCCTGTATAATGTGAGGAAGGATCCAATTAGTTATTGTTAATCTCTCCCAAAAAATCTACTATAAACTATTTGCCAGGGTTCATTACCTTCCCATAATTTCTTTAGTTCATCAGCAGTGAAAGGCACTATAATTTCTGCTGGGTCTATTCCTGTTCATTGACAAAGTCTCAATTTCCTTTTAGAATTAACTCAGAGACCTTTTCCATCTAAGTTTTTAATTTTTTCCTCAGTTTATGTGGTAAAAGATCCATTCTAAGATATCTTCCCTCTGCATTAAGTTTCCCGTAGGGGAATGTTTGGAGGATAATATGACCAGAATTCAGTTACGATTTGGATTCACATTATCCACATGTGCCTTCTATAATTTCTCTTCAATCAAAGTCAGTTCTCTCTCAGCTTCATCTGATAATTCCCTGTGACTGTTTAAGTCCTTGTCACTATCTAATGTTTTATTTAAATTAATCAGATCATCAGGACCTACCCCAATAGTATGCCATAGATGGGAAATGTCTCCTTACAGTCTTTGGAAATCATTAAGCAATAATTGGCAATCGATCTCTCCTAATTTTCATCTCTTGGGGTGTAAGTTTTTGTAAACCTATTTTGTAGCCTAAATAAGTAATAGAATCTCTTTGTATTTTTTCAGGAGCAACTTGTAATTACTAACAGTGAAATTTTCTTTACTTCTTCCAATATGCTTTCTAATGTATCTACATTTGAATCAGATAGTAAGATGCCATCTATGTAATGGTAAACTGTAGATTCAGCAAATTGCTTACATATCATTTCCAATGGCTGACTTACAAAATATTGGCACAGGATGGAGCTATCTGTAGGAGAATTTGCCATTGATATCGCTTAGCAGGCTGAGAATTATTGTAAGTAGCCAATGTGAAGGCACATTTTTCTATTTTTCTTCTAAAAGTATAGTGAAGAAGCAATCTTTTTTAATTAATAACTATAAGAGGCCATCCTTTAGGCAGTAGAGAAAGCAAAGGAATTCCAGACTGTAAAGAGCCCATTGATTGAATCACCTTA
>NC_022024.1:11537862-11549320 GCF_000317375.1 Microtus ochrogaster
CAGCTTCTCTATTATTAAAAGCCATTGTTTAACCCATACAGGTTTGTCTGTCAACCATTTTAAAGGTTTTAAATGTTGGTGCCTTTGAAATATCAGCAGCTGTTATGCCCTGTTCTTATACAGCCTGAATGCTCAGTGACTGTTCTTTATAATGTCCTGTAATATTTTTTTCCAGAAACATACATTAATTTATGGTTTGTTTCTAAGATTGGGAAAATGTTAATCTGAGTATTCCATTGCTGTAACAAATCACGTCCCCACAGATTGTTACATTAGCCATATATGGTTTTAATATTCCTCTCTGTCCTTCTGGCCCTATACATTTGACCCATCTTGCACTCTACTTTACCTGAGATAAAGTTCTGATTTCTAAAAGCTGAATATTTACATCCTGAGGAGGCCAATTTGGATGCCAAGATTCTGATGAAATTATTGTTACATCCGCACCTGTTTCTACTAGACCTTCAATGACAATGGCATTTATTTATATTTTTAATTTTGGTCTTTGTTCACTTATAGAAGTTGGCCAAAATACTCAGTTTATGGTTTCTCCTTAATTTTTTTCTCTTTTATAGTTATTCTATTATCCCGAGCAATATGGTTTCTTACAATAGGCATTATGTTCTTTAATTGCTCTGAGGAGTTTCTTCTACGATGTCAGGAAACAACTGAAACGAATTGGCATAGGGCCCTGTGAGAGGCCCCTCACGGAGTTTTCCAACAGTAAAGGATTACCTTGAGTATTCCTCATTGACCTACATTCTGTAGTTCAATGCCCGACTTTGCCACATCTTCTGCATAATCCAGAAGGGAGGGGCATTCTGAATGGATATTCTTAGAAAAAAACATTGTTTCTAGGACTGCCCTGTCCACCATCCTTTTTTTAAAGTGAGCTTGTTTGCCACAATTATAACATTTGACATTTCGATTTTTCCTCAAACCTCTGGAAATCACCTCTCCTATCCATGCATCATCATGTTCATGAGATTCAATATTAATGGTATCTCAAACCCATTTCTCCAGAGGTGCTGACTTTGCCTTTAATGGCCTAGAGAATTGGCATTTTCAAAAGCCAGAGATTCAATTTTTTTTTTTTTTTTTTTTTGTCTAGCTTCTGAATTTGGTATCATTCTGTTTAGTGCTGAAGTCAGTCTTTGTAAGAAATCCATAAAAGCTTCCTTTGGGCCCTGTATAATTGTAGTAAATGACTCAGTTTTCTTTCCTGTTTCTCCAATTCTGTCAAAACTGCCGTGTGGCATAAATCCAGGGTATGGTCATCATATACAGCTTGCCTTTCTATAGTAGTGTCATCTCCTGCTCCAAGAATTTGATCTAGGGAGATTTCTCTACCTCTAGCTTTAGTCCATTGTTCAGTGATTTTCGCTTCTTCTCTGAACCACGTACTCCATTGTAGTTGTGGACTAGGCTATAAAACACCTTTAACCAACTCTCTCCAGTCCTATGGGATAATTCTATTACAAACTGACCACAAATTTAACATTTGCTTTGCAAAAGGTGAATGCATGCCATATGAGACTATTGCTTCCCTGAATCTCCTTAAGTCTAACATTGGCACAGGAGTCCAGTTAACTGTAACAGAGCCTCTGCCATCTGACAATTCCTGTAATGTTACTGGACATATTACGGTTGGTTGATAGAAAACCTTAGGCTGTTCCTCTCTATTCTTATAATGCAATGCAGAAATTGGTTCTCCATTAACTTTCTCTGTCTGGATTTGAATATCTCTGTGATCTGTTTTATTGGGTTTTTCTAAGACCTATATCTTAGCTTAGATTAACCAATTCTTTTTAGTGATGACAGAAATGAAAGCTAATAATCTTTACAATTAACATTACATAAATCCACCTGGTCTACAGAGCTAGTTCCAGGACAGGCTCCAAAGCCACAGAGAAACCCTCGAAAAACCAAAAAAAAAAAAACAAAAAAAATTACATAAATCCCATTTAAATTAGATATCCTCATTTATTCATTCTATTTTCAAACTGTCTACCATATTATCATACAGAGACCCAAATCTCTCCATTGTAATGACTTTTCCCATTTTTTAAGGTAGAAAATCTCTTTTTTTTTTTGGTTTTTCGAGACAGGGTTTCTCTGTGGTTTTGGAGCCTGTCCTGGAACTAGCTCTTGTAGACCAGGCTGGTCTCGAACTCACAGAGATCCGCCTGCCTCTTTTTTTTTAAGAAAAATTTCTCCCTTAAAGAATTCCTGATTTAGCCGGGCGACGGTGGCGCACGCCTTTAATCCCAGCACTCGGGAGGCAGAGGCAGGCGGATCTCTGGGAGTTCGAGACCAGCCTGGTCTACAGAGCTAGTTCCAGGACAGGCTCCAAAGCCACAGAGAAACCCTGTCTCGAAAAACCAAAAAAAAAAAAAAAAGAATTCCTGATTTTCTTACCAAATCTACCGACGATGTTGATGAAAATGTGAGGCTTACTGCTGCTGTGTAGAAGAGTAAAAGCGTGGCTGGATTTCCAGGCAGCAGCTCGAGAAGGGTTTTTAGGGAGAGCCCACTACCCACTGTGGGAAGAGAGAGAGAGAGGTAGAGAAAGGGGTGGCTGTCTGAAAAATGCACAGGGGATTGATTGGAGAAAGCTCGGTGGTGGTGGTGGTGAGGGGTGCTGCCTGAAGGCAGAATCAGCCAGTCTAGGGCAGGTGAATCCTGTGACATTTGGAGCCCAAGTGCTTCTGGAGTTTGGGTGACAGCTGGAGACTGTTTCAGAGAGGCTACAACAGGAAAATCGCAAGCTTTTCAGAGGCTTGGGGAGAAACAAAAAGAAAACCTAGCCTGGTGAGGCTGGAGCCACAGGCAGACAGCTTTTTATGAATTCATACCCCAAACGTTGGGCGCTAATTGTAGCAAGAATAATAAAAACCCAGAGACAGATATCGAGGTTCAACCTGAAGATCAGAAAAGCAAAGCAGCCAAGCCACTAGAGAGCTCTTACTTCTATGAATCTTCAGACTAAAGAGAGTGGGTTCCTGTCTCATCCCACCTTATATTCCTCTCTAGTGCTAGGATTAAAGGTGTGCATTGACACCGCCTGGCCTCTCTGGCTAACTAGTGTGGCTGCTGGGACTAAAGGTGTATTCCACCACTGCCTGGTCTGTATGGCTGACTAGTGTGGCTGTTTTGGGTTCTGGATCAGGCAAGCTTTATTAAAACACCAATAATACACTACTATAGTCATTACTTTGTTTTACTTGTTTTTAGATTCTCTGTTGTTTTGAAACTGAGCCTTAGTATACCATTAAGGCTAACCTTAAATTTGCAGTCCTGCTTCAGCTTCCTTAGTGCTGGAATTATAGGCATGTGCCATGATATCCTGCAGAAATAACTGACTTTCCCTGTGATAGCCCACTTGGTACTCTGAATTTGTTATATGTGATTTGTCCTGGCTGAGACCTAACAGGTACCAAAATCTCAATCACTCTCTCTAGGAAGAAAAAAAGACAGAGAATGTAAAAATAATGAAGAACCTAGATCACTTTTCTTTTTTTCTTTTTCTTTTTTTAAAAATATTTATTTATTATGTATACAATATTCTGTCTGTGTGTATGCCTGCAGGCCATGAGAGGGCACCAGATCCCATTGCAGATGGCTGTGAGCCACCATGTGGTTGCTGGGAATTGAACTCAGGACCTTTGGAAGAGCAGGCAATGCTCTTAACCTCTGAGCCATCTCTTCAGCCCTCCTAGATCACTTTTCTGATAGTTTTTATTTGCTTACTACAGAAGGGTAATTATATAAATTATGTGTTTGATTTCTGCCCTGTCTCAAGTTTGGGAGGTCTACAACTGTATTAGCGATTAGCTAAATGATGTGACTAGTTCTGTGTATAGCATAGTCAGCAGATAGAAACAGGATCATGTTTGTTCTTGATTCAGCACCATGTTTTCAACAGATTCTGCTTCCTGGAAGACTCTGCAGAAGACAGTAAAGAGCTGAACATGGTTGATAAGTTTTGGGAAGGTTATCATTTGGCATTTTATTTGTTTTCCACCCCCTTCCCTCAACCAGAAGTTCATCAACTAGGTTTTGGATAAGATGTGGGGTATAATAGACACCAGATAAAAGCAACAATATGAGCTAATAATAAGATGGTTAATTTTTAGTACTCCTAAAGTTTGGAAGACGAAATAGTTGGGGTTAGCAGAGGCTTGGAATATGGAGGGAGAGGATGGAAAATAGGCCATTACTTTGAACTTTGCAACATTTTTCCTACCCTGAGAGGATTTGGGGAGGTGAATTGGTGTCCGGGAACACTTGCTATCCAAATGGAGGACTGCCAGGTTAAGAAGCTTGTGCTTTGTGCAGTGGGAAAGGCGTTATGGAGTCCACCCACTGCTGCATCCGCCTTAATTATCCGACCTGGGCTGAGTCACTGTATTTCTGTGGATCTCAGATTTCTAGCTTTAGCACAGAGCTTTACAGCCTGTAAGCCCCACCCCCAAGCCTAGCACCTTCTGAATTACTATTGTTGAATACTCCTCCCCTTCTAGCAGATGGTGCTTATTGAGGAGTTGCCAGCCACGTATAATCCCCTGGAAATGTTGAAAGAAATTGTTTTCAGTATAAGCATGATTTTTTCCATCATTTTTTTATTTTACATAGCAACCACAGTTTCCCTTCCCTCCTTTACTCTAGTTCCCTCCCCCTCCTTTCTACCTCCTCTTCATTCACTCTTCTCCCATCTCCATTCAGATGGAGTAAGGCCTCCCATGGGAATCAACAAAGCATGGCATATCAAGTTTAGGCAGGACCAAGCTCCTGCTCCCTGCGTCAAGACTGAACTTTCTTGGGAGGCTCCACCATAGGGAATAGGTTCCAAAGAGACGCATGATTCTTAAATCCACGATTGTTTCCTCTTACCTTTGCTACCATAGAGCAAAATTAAGAAATATGCTGCCCCATATTTTACAATCGCAAAGGGAGTTTTAATAATCTGGCTAAACTAAGTGTATGTTTTTGTGAAACTAATTTAAACAGACAAATGTCAGACCTTTGATTATTTGCTGGTATTCTGATGTTACATTAAACCTATTTTAAAAACAGTATTTGGCGGTGGTGGCGCACGCCTTTAATCCCAGCACTCGGGAGGCAGAGGCAGGCGGATCTCTGTGAGTTCGAGACCAGCCTGGTCTACAGAGCTAGTTCCAGGACAGGCTCCAAAGCCACAGAGAAACCCTGTCTCAAAAAACAAAAAAACAGTATTTGCTCTAAAAAATACATATAAAATATTGAAAACTGAGAATGCGGTAAAATGAGCAGGGATTATGTGTCCAGCTCCTGACCTAGCAGTGTCACTTCAGATGCCAGCCTGGGAGGTACCAAGTCTAGTGGTATAGGTTGTTCTTAGACCGTCTGGACTATAGCTCTTACTTGATACTTGTGTAACCATGGGCAAGACACTGCTTGAGTCTTAATAATCTCCATGCCTAAAATATTTGTGTAGTAATTACCTCTGGCTTACAGCATGTTTTGAGAATTAAATAAGTTAATAATTTGAAAAGCTATTAAGATATTGCCCATTTTAATTTAGTCTAAAAAGACTGTATAAAAAATGTAACCTAGCTAGTAGAATTCTTATATCCTGAAAAGATAAGTTACAGTGCAAGACAGTATATTCCATGTGTTACAGCTTAGGTTCCCAGAAAGTCCAGTGTGAAATATGTGAATCATATAAAGAGGCACGGGGAAGATAATTTTACATTCAGAATAATGCCAGTTTATAGGGGGAGAGCAAAGGACCTGCTGTGGGGTCAGAGTGTCATAGAATTCCTCAGAAAATATGAAGACTAAACTTGGGAGGTTTGGGGGCAGGATATTGGCTGGAAGGGAAGAAGCTGTTTCTAAAATTCTAAACCTTAGAGATTGTTGGGCACAGTGGTGTGAGCGTGTAGTCATGGCCTCTGAGGAAGCTAAGACAGGAGGAACCAATCTTGGAAACCCTGTCTTTAAACATGCACATGCATGCACACACATGTACACATCTACGCACAGGTTGGAAAGTTGGAAAGCAAATTTACAGGGAAGATCAGTTCATTTAGTTTTATAGATATATTTGATAAAGAATCTTAGAATTTGGCTAGGATTCAGAGTTTACATTTCTTCTACAAGGCACTGATATTTAAAAACCATATTGGGAAGGGTTGAAATCAAGTAAATTATATATCTGGTAAGAAGCAAAGTGAAATTCAAATTAAAAATCATTTTCTTAGCTTCTGTGCTACAAAGTGGGAGAAATCTTTTATTAATTTATCTTATTTTAATTTGTGGCCTTCTTATTTTCCAAGGTTTGCTATTTTTGCCATTTAAATTATTTTATTTTTGGTTCTTTTCAATATAATCTATTTTTTACTTACTATCTGCAGTACTATAGCTTGTCTCTCGGAAACAGCTATTCCTATGTTTATCTCAGCTCTGCCATTTATCCTACCTATGGACACCTCAGTCACTGAATTCAAAGGCGGTTCTGGGTTCTGATCTTCCCTGGAGTACCACAGCACACTTGGAGCACACGCTTCTCCTTGTCGGAAATTTGCCATGCTCACCTCTTTTGCCTTCTGCGTTTTCCTCTCTGTAGATAAACTTGCATGCATGTGACTGCTTTGCCACAGCTCTGAACTCTGGTCTCTTCCTTTTAAAAACATGCTAACTAATTCTGGACTCTGGGTATATTTCCTGCTTGATAAATTGTTCTATTTGAGACAGGCGCTCTCTGTGTAACCAGGCTAATTTTGAATTTGTCCGTCTGCCTCAGTCTTCTCAAGAACCAAGGTTACAGGCATGTGCTCCCATACCTTGTTGGTCTTCTCAAGAACCAAGGTTACAGGCATGTGCTCCCATACCTTGTTGGTCTTCGTTTAGTCGTCCTATGTCTTCACCGTTTGAGTTCTGTTTGGTTTTGTCTTTAACTTTGTAGTAGAGTTCCGTTTTCCAGTCTGCTCTCATCCTTAATCCAACCTCTAATCCCACAGTCATTCTCTTAAAAGGTCTTAACCCTTTAGTGAGTCTCCATGCCCTGGTACATGCTTTCTTTGCAGGTGCTTCTTAGGATAGAGACTTCCCTGGGGAAGAAGATGTTTAGTTTTATAAAGAAGAAATTGAGGAGAGAGAGTGCAAATGATTTAGGGGATGCTCGTGTAAGTGCACTTAGCCAGCTGCCTTTTTGACAGAATTGTAAGGTGCTCGTATATATTATGAAATTTAGAAAGTGTCACATACTATTTTCTAGATATGCCTGATTTGGGGGGCAGCTAATATTTTTAGGACAGGTTTTATTAAGACCTACATGAATATGGTTCATTTGGTAGAGTGCCTGCCTACCATGTTTGAAACCTGAGGTTTGATAATAAGCCATGGTGATTGTTGCATACACATAATCTCAGCATGCGTAATCTCAGCACGCGGGAGATTACGAGGGAGGCAGGAGGGTCAGGAGTTCAAGGTCATCCTTGTCTATACATTGTGAGTTTGAGACCAGCCTGGAATATGTGAGACTTTGTCTCAAAAGAGAAAAAGTGAAAGTTTACAATGCCAAGTTTATACCCTTGGGATTTTTTTTTTAATTTTTTAAGATTTATTTGTGCATATGGGTTTTTTACTCACATGTATAGCTATGTACCACATATACATTCCCGGTGCCCATGGAGGTCAGAAGAGGGTGCCATATCCTTTAGAATGGGAGTTACAGATGGTTGTGATCTACTATGTGGGTGCTGGGCACGTGTTAGCAAGTAGTCCTGATGTGCGCCCTCTTCTGCATTACAGAGATCCTCAGATTAGGGCAGGGATTGAACCCAGGTCCTCTGCAAGAACAGTGTTCTTAACCACTAGCCATCTCCCCAGCCCCTTCATAGGAGCTTTAAAAAAAAAATCCATGTGGTCTCTGGCATTGAATCAGGTTGTCTGCCTTAAGATAAGCACTTTCGTTTGCTGAGACCACTCTGAGCCACAATCTAGGATCTTTTGATTTAGCCCTTGCTCATTTATGTGTTCGTACTCTGGCATTAACTATACCAACTTGAAGCTCCCCTGAGGGTGACCTCATTTGCTTTAGGTTTCAGTGGCTTTGTTTATGGTTAGGGAAAATTCCAGCTACACCTAATGGAGAGATCATTCATTACCTTAACGCATCCAGGCAAGCACTGAACTTCCTTTCTCAGCGTGCCCCTTATAGTCTATTGACAGGGTCCTCTGTTTCAGTCAGCGTAGCAGGAATTGTATTCTCTGTGCAGTCATTCTCTAGTAGACTAAGCTCCCCTGCAAAGCATGGGGCCGTGTCCTTTCATTTCTGTGGCAGAGATATGTGTTGAATTGTAGACACAGAACCGTCTCGAGCAATGTTAGATATCTTAGGAATCCTCTAGATATTCTATTTAATCAGTAAATAAGTAAATGCTTTAGGGAAAAATTGTTGCCTATACAAAAAGGAAAAAAACATAAAAAGCAGGCACAATTTTCTTTGTGTGTTTATGGGTGTTTTATTATTTTTTTAAAATGTGGGGGGCGGTATGGTGGCAGACACCTTAAATTTGGGAGGCAGAGGCAGGAGTATCTTTGTGAGTTCTAGGTCATGGTGAGTTCTAGGTCAGCTAGGACTACCCAGAGACTCTGTTTCAACATTAATTTTATTACAGTATGTATTTGTGTATGTTGTATGAAGGTGTGTATGTGTGTGTAGCACAATGTGTGGGAGTCAGAGGACAAATTTGGTTGTTAGTCCTTGACTTCACCTCATTTTGAGATGATACTTTTGTTGGTATTTATTGTGTAGGCCAGGCCAGCTACACAGAGAGGCTGGGATTTTCCTGTTGTATCCCATCTTACTTTAGGTGTACCTTGATTGTAGACATGCGTATGTTTAAGTAGATTCTGGGAATGAGAATTCAGGTCATCGTGCCAGGTTCTCACGTTTGATGAGAAGTGCTTTACCCACTGAGGATCTCCTAGGGATGTTTACTGCATCCTCAACTTTTCTTATATTCTTTTAGAGTTTTGGTAATTTGTGTTCATAAAACAAGATACACTTCCTTGGAATATGCATATTTTGTCTTTAATGAAAATAATAGTTGGCCATAAATTAAAAATTGAATGATTGCCTTTGCTGTCAGGCAATCTAAGTTGACATGAGGATGACTCGTTCATTAATGTAGAGTTAGGGTGAAGGACATCATTTTATATGAAACATTTTTAACATATACTTCTCTTATTTTAGGCATCTTTCTTAACAAAGAAGTTAAATATTGGTGGGAAAAGAGTAAACCTTGCCATATGGGTAAGTATTCAGAAATATTATTTTTGTTTGTTTTGAGACTGGGTCTTACTATGTCACTCTGGTTGTCCTGAATTCACTCTGTAGACCATGCTGACCCCAAATTCACAGAGATCCTCCTCCCCCCCCGCCTCTTGAATGCTGAATTAAAGGTGCATCACTATGCCTGGCTTCAGAAATACTCTAACTGACTGGAGGAACAGGAATTTGGACTTCAGAGTTTGTTTTTTAAAAGTAAATAAATGAGCTAGTTAGCCAAAGCCATTTCCTTAATTAAAAAGTTTCTAAAATCTAGTTAAGAATTATATTTGGAATACAGCTTTCTATCTACATATTGCTGTTATAATTTTTTCATTTGCAGCAAGGATAGAGTTGATGGGGCAGCCTGCCTGCAATCTCTTTCCTGCATGTGCCAGGAGTAGCTAGTAGTCCTGATGTGTGCCCTCTTCTACATCCCGAGATCCTCAGTGTAGGCAGGGACTGTTCCCGCTGCTTTAACCATGCAGCACTGAGCAGCTGCTGTTTTAGTGAGGACAGGAGGTCTCAGGAGGAGCATCACATGACGTTTAAACACTAGGGTGTTCTCTAACGTGTTTTGTTTCTTTTAGTACTGTTTTTGGAGTTATCTGTGACTTTATGACCTCCATTCCAATAATTAAAAGTTCACTGTAGTTAAAATAGCAGCCATGTGCTTTTTTCTTTTGATCTAATAAGCATTTATTCTTTATTAGGATACAGCAGGTCAAGAGAGATTCCATGCATTGGGTCCAATTTACTACCGCGATTCGAACGGAGCTATTTTAGTTTATGATATAACGGATGAAGATTCTTTTCAGAAGGTATTTTTTCATAGATGACTTAATTAGAAGAACCACACTGGTTTTATATTTGTTTGTTTTTGATCTCTATTAATATGTCTGTGTCCACCACTGACTAGTTTTTAAACAGTAAAGCATACATAAATAAGCATAATTGGTGACCATTATTTACCAAAATATTTAGTTCATATTGAAGATATACATTTACTGTTCTATCATATATTTCTCATGTGAAATCAACTAAATTGAGCTGTACTGAGAGAATTGTGGTTTATTATAAGATAAAAATAATTACCTTTGCTTTTATAATAATTAATAGTTCTTCTGCATTCTTGTAGAGAATGACAGTGTAGAACACTCATTTTATAGATCCAGATGCACAGTAAATGCTCACCCCAAAATAATGAAATTTTTCTAACTTACAAATGTGCATTGTTTTATGGAGGATATATATGTTTCATGAGACTTGATTACATATAAATTAAATTTTACTGTAAAAATTGAAAGCAGGTGTCCTGGTTTGTTCCTTATCATGCTGAGTATAATCCCATTATTGTATTACAATATCTAAAAGATTAGTATCAGTAATTCCAGTTTCTATTCAGCTGTGTCCAGGGCTGAGCTTCTTCCTTAGTGGGCAATTATCCTATACTAGACATTTGTACCATGGATGACAAAAATCTCGAGACTGTGGGAGAGTGATGCTGCCTTCTCTTGGTAGAGGCCAGTAACTTCACTACACAGTCACATAATCAGACACAACCAGTCTCATAGCAAAGGGATATTTCAGCTACAATGTCAGTGCCAACTGAAAACTTTTATTGGATAATAAGTAGTGAACATTTATTTTGCCATGCATACTTTTTTAGTATCCTTACACTTATTTTTCTCCTTAAGTCTTTAACAAAAAGGTGTCTAATAGGAATCAATTGGGGCTTGATCAAAAATGCTATGGTCATACCTTCCTAAATCCAAAGTGACTCTGTTACAAGTATCTTAATACCAGATCTGTACTTGACAAAGTTTGGTTCTGGCAAATAGCTTTGCTTGGATGTCTGAAAAATATGTAAAAATTTGTAGTCAGAGGTGTGTTTTTGTATACCCATGGGCTTTAGGTGTCGTGGAACTAACTCCAGCAGGATTTGTTGTCATGTTTACTCTTTTGTATACACAGGTAAAAAACTGGGTCAAAGAGCTGAGGAAAATGTTGGGAAATGAAATCTGTTTGTGTATAGTTGGTAAGTATTGGTCCTTTCTCTCCTGGTTAAAGACAAAATAAACAAATAATTTTTTATTTTATTTTATTTTATTTTTTTGGTTTTTCGAGACAGGGTTTCTCTGT
>NC_022024.1:11549430-11549985 GCF_000317375.1 Microtus ochrogaster
GAGTGCTGGGATTAAAGGCGTGCGCCACCACTGCCCAGCTTAATTTGTTCTTTTTTTTTTTTAAAAAGAGATAGCAGGACCAAAGAATTATGACATTTTAGTGTTTCTCTTTTAGACTTGGGGTTGACTTTTCCAGCAGACTCAAGCCCTACATTTCAAGGGACCTAGTGAGGGTCCCAGGCTTGCTTCATCGTTTACCTTTTCACCAGAAGTTTTAGCTCTTTACAAAACAGAAAAGGAAGAGTATAAGAACTGCTTTAAGTGAGCCAGTGTTCTTGTGTGTCCACTTAATTGTACACATTGTTTTAAAATTAAGAACACACTGACTTCAAGAACATAGGTAGTTCATGATTCTGGAGTAGTAAATAAAAGACCTCTAAGACCAGTCTTAGACTTTAGACTTTCTCTTCGGGTCCCTTTTTAAAAAAATATTTCTCTAATTTAACAGTTACTGAGTGGGGAGCATATATTAGAAATAGTGATGCATATGTAGTCGGCACCATTATAAAACCCTTATAACCCTGAGGGCTTTACAGCGAAGTGGGGTCCTGGACA
>NC_022024.1:11550477-11571071 GCF_000317375.1 Microtus ochrogaster
AGATGATGCTGGCTTTCGCTTTTGTGGCTGATAATAATAAGACTGAGCTTGGAGAAACCAGAATAGTTTGTTTTTGTAGTTTTTCTTACTTTTTTTTTCCGTGCGTGCGTGCGTGCGTGCGTGCGTGCGTGTGTGTGTGTGTGTGTGTAAGTGGCCAGACCAGGATTGGTGACAAAAACCTTTTTCTCTTAACTTTTTATTTTTAAAAATGTCTGTTGATGGGCATTTGGCTGCATGTATGTCTGTGCACCATATACTTGCGTGGAGTCCATGAAGTAAGAACATGTTTTCAGACCCCATAGAACTGGAGTTACAGGTGGTTGTGAGCCACCACGTGGAAGAAGAGCAAGTGCTCTTAACCACTGAGTTATCTCTCCAACTCTGAAGCCAGGATAATTTAGTGGAGGATAAAAGCGGTGGTTATTTTAGAATGAAGCAATGGAGTGATCTGCATGGGAAAATACTGCTCTTAGCCCTAGGAATTTATTCATAACTGGAATTTACCATTCATTATTACCTTTAGGTGGGTAACTGTATGGTCTCCTACCAAAGTATGAGTTCTAGGGAAGAGAGTAGAGAAATGATTTGCTCCTTTTTATTTTACATTTGAGGAATTAGTCAAGCAGGGATCCGTGAGACAGGAACACTAGAGTAATAGATCTGATAGGAATTTGAGGACAAAGTTTAACTAGTTGTTAATGAGATTTGTATGGCTTTGTGTAGCACAGGGTCCTACCATGTTTAGAGTGACCACAGTAGGTAAATAACTGAAGATTAAATTTTTTATGATATTTTGTTATCTTTCTGAAGAGCAGAATTATTTACGTATATACGGAAAGTTAAAGAAGTTGAGTAATCTTTATATAACACAGTTTATTAATGGGGAGCATGAAATACAAGTTTTTCTATTTCCTGGCAAGTTTGACATGAAATTTAGAACAATTTTAAGAACTCATTGACCTTATTCCTGCATTTTCTTGTCCTTAGGATGACCTGGAGAGCGTGAAAGGGCTAAGAAGGGGGTCAGGAGGGTTACTCCCTCCAGGTGTATTAGATCAGATGTTGGTGGACTAGGTGTTAGTTAACTCGCCCTCTACCCTCCTCCTCACGCTCCGCTGACGTGTTCCAGCAGTTTCTTGTAGTCTAGGACACACGGTCCTTGCGGCACTATGTCTGACCTGACACAGCGGAAGAATCCCACCTACACCATCTCATTACTCTTCACAAAGACTTCCGCTGTGTTCTTCCAGTTTCATTTCTTCTTCCTGTTTGCCTCCTCTTAATCCCTGTAACCTATGCTTACTGTTTAGGCTTTTTGGGACTAAGTCTAGCTGTATAGCCCAGGCTTGCCTTGAACGTAGCATGATCCTTCTGCCTTGGCCTCCTGACAGCCAGCATCGCAGGTGTGCACCTCCACTTTTTAAGAGAACTGTTTGTTTTCAAGTTTGTGTCTGCTTTAAAGGCTAGCATGTCCTGTAGTGAGGTTCACTGTGGTGCTCTCCTGCGTGCATGCCGTTGTACTGTGTTCTATTTATCCCTCTCCTTTATGGCCTTGCCCACCCTGGCCCTGGTGGTCATGTCCTCGCTGCTGTCCCACATACAGGTACTCCCCACTTGCACTTTTATGTCATATGTAGTTACTTTCTCATTAGTCTCCTAGCCTCTAACTTGAGATCTTCTTTCACGTTCATTGTCTTCTAATTCTGTTTTATGGCCCTGTCTATTTGGGTTTCTAAATACTAATTGAATTTGGAAGTCCATTTCGTAAGATTTTTGAAATTTTCTTCTGTAATGTTATTAGTGAATTCCTCCATTCTGCTGAAAGTATAGTAGAGAGAAAGTGTGTGTTGGGGAGAGTGGAGGATATGGAGCAGACAGTGGTGGGGCAGTATTGCCAATAATGACAAATGAATGAGCCTAAATAGATGGCTTGTACAGAAGGGAATAGAAAAGCTTTAGAAGTGGAGCAAAAGTACTGCTTACGATGTAATAAAGAGAGGACCTTTTTTAAGAGTACTTAACGGCTCTTGCTAATGGCCTCTGACCTGTGGGCACCTGCACACACACACACATACACACACACACACACACACACACACACACACTCACTGTACATATACTAATACAGGCACACATATTATAAATAATAAATAATTAAATCTTTTTAAAAGATATAATAAAGCCCTGCAGTGTTGGTGCAGCACTCGGGAGGCAGAAGCAGGTGAATCTCTGTGAGTTTGAGGCCAACCTGGTCTACAGAGCAAGTGCCAGGATAAAGCTTTAAAGCTACAGAGAAACCTGTCTCAAAAAAACAAAATAATAATAAAAAGAGAAAGGTATGAACAGATAAGTGTTGGAACAGCTTCTTTCTTGATTTTCAAAAAGTAAAGAATTCCACTTATGTAGGGAGGAGGGGCTTGAGCTTGCGGGCTCTGGCCTCTCCTCTGTTTGTGCTGCTGTTGAGCCTGCACGTAACAAGTGTCTGACGTTCACTGGTGCCGATGCCAACCAGCCTAGTCTCTGTGTACGATGGCCCTCAGCTAACAACACTTAGCTTTGCGTTCTGAGGGTTGGTCATGAGCTCTTGGCTCTCTAGCACATAGTAATTTCCAGGGCAGCTCTCCTAGCTAAGGGTTGTCCCCCAAGTGTGTGGAGATCATAGGAAGCATCTACATCCCTCAGATGTGCAAAGTCTGAGGACCTGTGCATCCATTCTTTTTTTTTTTTTAATTTTTAGGATTTATCTTTATTTTATGTGCATTGGTGTGAAGGTGTCAGATCCCCTGGAACTGGATTTTCAGACAGTTGTGAGCTGCCAGGTGGGTGCTGGGAATTGAACCCTGGTCCTCTGGAAGAGCAGTCAGTGCTCTTAACCACTGAACCATTTCTCCAGTCCCCTGTGCATCCATTCTTAAGTACCACTGCTCTGCTGGCAGGATGCAGCTGTGGGTGTCACCCAGCCCAGTGGAGCTTCAGTTCTTAGAGTATAGTGGTAGCTGAGGATGGATGACTCCGGAGGCTGCTCTACTCACCACTCTTATGCTAGGGCCTGGCATACGGCCAGGTTATTCTCGGTAAATGAGATGGATTCTGTCAAGTTTTCTTCCTGGCATGAGCCTCCTGCCTTGGGTACTGGTCAGCATCTGACACTTTTTTCTGCATTGCCTTCTAGGGCTCCCTTGCTGTGGGGTCATTGCAAATTAAATTAGCTCCTCTATCTTGTATCTTGTGGTTGTTGCCCATTCTCAGGGTACCTCATTATCAGACAGGTTCTCTCAAAATGATGTCTGACCCTTGCCCTCTGAGTCATGCGTTGTGACAATGAGGTACTTCTCCACTGCTGTTTGCTCTTCCCGAGGAATCACGGGCTCACTGTACTCCACAACTGTTCTTGAGGTGTTTAAGGGCTGCTGGCTCATCAAGAGGTACAATGCTAGACTCCCAGGAATGCAGGAGTTATAGGGATTATAGTCCAAACGTGCCCAGCTCAAGGCTTCCGTATTTTAACAGTCATGGCAACTCATGGCTTCTTTTATGTAGATTATAGCTAACAAAACCTTTATCTCCTTTTTAGAAGTATTGTTCAGTCATGCTTTCCCAAGTTTTTTCTAATATAATGAAGTTATTTAAATATGTGTGTGTGTGTGTGTGTGTGTGTGTGTGTGTATGTAAAACATAAAGCACACACATATGTATAGAGAGACAGAAAGACAAAGACACTCATTATGTAGCTTTAGCTAGCCTGGACCTCAGAGATCTGTCTCCCTCTGCCTTCTGAGTTCTGGGATTAAAGGTATATGCCACTACATCTGGCTAGATTTGTTTTTATTATTTTTAATTCTGTGTATGTTGGGGACAGGTATTATGTACATGTGAGTGCAGGTACCCATGAAGGCCCCAGGCTCTTCCCTTCCTGGAGGTAGAATTACAGTTAGTTGTGAACCTACGTGGGGGCAAGAAGTGAACTCAGGTCCTCTGGAAGAGCAATGTGTGCTCTTCACCACTGGGCCATCTCTCCACTGTAATGAAGTGTTATAGGAGACACCTGACACCCGGTGCTGCTGCTTGTATTTATAGGATAAACGGCTTGCTGTATCTGGTTACTGTTCAGTATACTGGCTATAATATTTGATTGAATTTTATTGGCAGACCACAATGTAGAAAGTGAAATTAATGTAGTACTCGCAGCTGAGTATATCTGTTCAGAGAATAGGACTCAAAGCTGAGTCATTTGGAGCTCACTGACTTTAATATTAACCCTCTCACACTCTGATCCATGGGCAATGCAGGTTGATAGTTTGATGCAGCTACCAGCAATTAAGAGCTCAGGTTTTTTGAGGTCTTCAGTATATAGCACCTCGTGACTTGCATTTCTTTTTGATGAACGTTTCATCTTTCATTGGGTGCTTTGCTCATTACTTTATAAGGTTTATTTATTCTGTGTAAAAGTTAAAATGGAAGAAATGAAACCATTTGATTAAAGCGTGCTTCCTTCGGCTGCCCCCCCCCATCTGTTTGTTGTTTCTCTGACCTTTACTCTGTATCCACCCAGGTCATCTTAACTTGTGTCCAGTACTCAATAAGGAGTCTGTTTGCTTCTCAGAAAAATCTTAGTGTAGCTCCATTGTTTAAGAAAGACTAAACTTACTTTCAGTAATTTCAAATCTATGTGACATGTATATATTAAGTTCTGAAAGGTCACTAAAATTGTTTCATAAACAATGTACTTAATCTCTGGTGGAGGGATACTTAAAAATTCATACATTAAAATTTTTTCCTTTAACTAGTTCAGGTCATCAAGGAAGAGTTCCCTTTTAGTGTCCAAGATGCAAACTTGATATAGTTTAGTAAATCAAGAGTTATACTTAATTAATGATTGGTTTAAAGTTGATTGGGGAATAAAGAATTTTAAATTGGGAGTATGGGGAGAAGAGGGAAAGATGGAAGGGGAGAAGGGAGGAAGGAAGGGAAGTGGGGAATAATGTACAGCTCACTTAAAAACAATAAAGTATATAAAAAAGGGAAAAATGTCTATATACCTTAATAAAACATCATTGTACTTCCTATGAATCTTAGCCCCTGCTGTCCCTGTATCCAAGAGCAGTGCCCTTCTCCTTGGAAGAGAGCAGGCTGCCCTGTTGTTGTAGGCGGTGAGACACAGGCCTGATGATCATGAACAGCTCTCACATCTTTGTGTTTGAGACATTTAGAAATCTGAGGGGAATTCTTGTCATTTTTTTAAGTAATTAATTACGATTATATATTTATTATTGTCTAACTGTATTAAAAATAAATCATTATTAAGATCAGTGTTTCCTTTCTTCACATTAGGTAATAAAATAGACTTGGAGAAGGAGAGACATGTTTCCATCCAAGAAGCAGAGTCGTAAGTGTCATGCTCCCCCGTTCCCATTGCTCCCCAGCAACGCCACCTGCTTCCTGTGGGTTTTGACAGTTAGCTTTGACCCCTCAGGGTGTGCACCAAACGCTCCCAGTCTGCTTTGGTGGACTGAACTTTTGTTCTTGGGAAGCGTATTTGTACTGTGAGATGCTGAACATCTGGCAAGAGCAGATAGCCTCTCTCCATTTCTCTTTTGAAATTGAAAGACTGGTGTGAGAACAGGCTATCAAGATTAAATGGTCGGAGGCCACAAAAACCAAGTATTTCAGTTCCAGATTACTGTATCAAAATTTTTTTATGTTTTTCCCCCCTAATTTGGTTCAATACATAGAGAAATTAAATACCTAAATAATCTTAACGTAACAAAAATTGGTTAAGTTAGTAAATCAATAAAGGTAAACTTAGTCACTAAAATTGCAATTGTAGAACGCTTCAAGGGCTTTATGTTAGTGACTAATATTTTTTCTTTTTTAAGGTATGCAGATTCTGTGGGAGCAAAACATTATCATACTTCCGCTAAACAAAACAAAGGAATTGAGGAGCTCTTCCTTGACCTCTGTAAAAGTACGTATGCTGTCTTTAGTATGTTTACAAGTGGCTTTTACAAACAGCTATTAATGTTTCTAGCCAGGAGTTGTGGCACACACCTTTAATCCCAGCACCCTAAAGGCTGGGGCAGGTGGATCTGAGTTTGAGGTTAGCCTGGTCCAGACCCTGACTCCAATATATATATATAAAATTAATTTTTCTGGGATGATATTTTGCCCATTTTAGCGATGAAAGCAGGAATTTTTTTAGATCTATCTGTACTATTTTTACTTGGTATTTGTGTGGTCCATGTTTTAAAATCTTAGGTATTTTTATCTGTTTTAAGCAATAAACTAATGGTTTTGAAATCACTGTTTGATGTCTGCTAACTGTATTTAAAATGTGTGATTAGTTTTTAAAAAGCAGACTATATGTATTAAAACACACTGAAGCGGCTGAAGCAATAGTTAGCTGTGACAACCTGAGTTTGATTCCCAACACCCACAGCAGTGGTAGCATGCATTTATGAACCCGCCCCACCCCCATACTGTGGAGTTGGGTCCCTGGGGCTCATTGACCAGCTAGCTTAAGCAACTCAGCAAGCTCAAAACCTGGTGAAAACCTTTCTCAAAGGATAAAGTGGGTGACATCTAAGGTGGATCTCTGTTCTACATACCCATTTTTTTTTTTAATGAAAAAAAGGAACCCATATTTAACAGCCATAACAATTTGTTGGAGTGGGTGGACCATATTTGGATCTTGATTAACAGATTAGTGAAGAAAAACATTTTTGAAGACAATCAGTACATAAATGTGCACTGAATTTTGTTATTAAAACATAAAGGTTAGTCTTTTTAGGTGTCATTATAAATGTTTAAGCATTAGAAAATTGTATTTTAGAGGTGCATATTAAAGTAATCGATGAATAAAATGTGTCTGGAGCTTGATTCAGAACAGCAGTAGTGACAATTAGAATGTGGGTAAAATGAGGGGATGGGATTTTGCTAGGCTCTTTTTCTCTATTTTTATATGTTTGAAGGTTTCATGTTAAAAGGTTTTCTTAGAAAAGAAAAACAAGTTTCTTTTTAAGTGCAGCCTGACGTTCGTTTCTCATGTTACCACTACAATGCTTACATTTAGGAGAATGTTAGTCTGTGGGATAATAGTGAGTGATTGTCAAACTGCAGTCTTTAAATTTGTGGACCTCATTTTCTTGAGGATTTGATGAAACTGGTTTTTGGCTCTAGAAAAAAAATGTGTACACAAACTTTGGGGTAAATTTTACTTGAGACTCTGAAGTCATTCATAATTCCTCTAGAATAACAAGGTCTCTACTAGTCAGCAGCTTTAACATCGCTTGAGATTACCAGAAATGCAGCTTCCATTCCCAAACCTACTGAATCAAATGTCTGGAGGGGGCACAGTCTGTAAGAAGCCTTTCGTGTGATTCTGTTGTGTACTAGGTCTGAATGCCAGCGCAGTGTATAACTGTTGCTGTGAGGCTCTGTGCAAAACACACTTTGGTGTAGTTGGCTATGGCCTGAAGTTCACGTTTCTATAAGGGGTGATGCTTTCAGTTCTCAGCTCATACTTCAAATAAAAGGTTTCAGATAAGTCTCATGCCTTAAGATATTTATTCTCTATATATTCATTTAAAAATCCTCGAACATAGATACTAATATAAATCCATTTCATACATTCTAAAACATACCTAGAAGTGGAAAACTTGAAAGGCTGACTAAATAAGGAGAAGCGGGGTTCCAGCTTGAGAGTGTTCTTCATGACCCGTGCCCTGCACAGACCTTTGGACACCTACTGTTTTAAAGACTTGCCCTCTCTTCTTCCTTCATCTTGTTGATTAAGTATTCCGCAGAAGTTTCCTGTGTCAGTGTCTTGAATTTTCATTCTTGTAAACTTTTTCTTAAAAAGGAGACATTTTACTTTTCAATAAGGTTCAATTTGTCAGTTTTTTCTTTGTTTCTTATGAATGTGTGAGTTTTCTTTTATAAGAAATCTCTGTCTAAGCCAAAAATCACAAAAATTCCTCCCTCTCCCCCTCTGTCCCCTTGTGTGAGACAGAGCTTCATGTAGTGAGCTCTGTGTAGCAGAGACTGTCTTTGAACTCCTCATCTTCCTGTTGGCAGCCCCCAAATAATAGGATTACAGGCACATGCTCCCAGCACCCAGCTGTTCACTGTCAGGACTCATGTGAGTTTTGATGTGTTGTGTTGTTTTGTTTTGTTTCTTGTCATGTAACTCTGACTGGCCTGGACACACAGAAATCTACCTACCTTTGTCTCCTGAGTGCTGGAATTGAAGGCATTTACCACTACACCTAATTCGTGTAGTTTTATATACATGCCATGCACATGAATGTCTCTCTCTCTCTCTCTCTTTCTCTTGCATGTATACATTTGTGTATATAAGTTACTTCAACTGGGAAGCTCCTGCATCTTTTTATTTGTTTTAAGATTCATTTTTGTGTGTGTCTGTGTGTGCCAAAAGAGACCAGAAGAGGGCAGTGGATGCCCTCTCTCCTGCCGTTCTCCACCCTTGTCTTTGTAGTTAGGAGTTTCTCTTTGAACCAAAAACTACATTTTCTTGGTTAGGGTAGAAACCAGCTAAGAAACAGTAAGTCCCAGCTATCCTCCTGTCTCTGTCCCCATGCAAATCAGTAGACTTCTTTTGGAAAACCTAACTCCTTATGTGGGAGCTGGGATCCAAGCACCATGTCTTTATGGTTTTGGAACACTCTTAACTGCTGAACCCCTCTCCACCCGTTAAGTTCTTTGTACTCTTTCAAAAACCATTTGGTTTAGTATATGTATTATTTTTAATTATACACATGTCTAAGTGTATATCTGTGTGTGGATATGTGCACATGAGTGTTGGAGGAAACCAGAGGAGCTTCCAGATGTAGGACCTGGTTCTTCTACAAGAGCAGTGTGCTCTGTTAACCACTGAGCCATCTCTCCATCCCCTCAAATACCATTTTTTAAAAAAATATTTATTTATTATGTATACAATATTCTGCTTGCATGTATGCCTGCATGCCAGAAGAAGGTGCCAGACCTTATTACAGAGGGTTGTGAGCCATCATGTGGTTTCTGGGAATTAAACTCAGGACCTTTGGAAGAGCAGGCAATGCTCTTAACTGCTGAGCTATCTCTCCAGCCCTACCATTTTCTTAAAGAAGTCCTGTGCCCCAAATTTAATCTCTTGTGCTAAGAATAACTTGAACTTTAACCTGTTTCTGATATGTTTGAAAAATCTCGAGATTATACTTAGAGTACACAGTGTGTTATGCAAACAATAAAACGGTGTTATGTTTCCTTTATTGCTTGCTTTGTGGCCGTTATAGCACCAGGTGCTATACCTTCTGCATTCTAGGTCTTAAAACTTGTCTTGAGTTGACATAGTACTCATTATGTACCATGTCTGTTGACTGAAGCTCATGACTAGTTATCGCAGCAGAGTAATGGCCTTGCAGAGAGGGAAAACTCCAAAGACTGGTGTACTCATGTTTGCTTTCTGCTTTCAGGAATGATAGAAACGGCGCAAGTGGACGAGAGAGCTAAAGGCAACGGCGCTAGTCAAGGTGGGGCTGCTAGGCGAGGTGTGCAGATCATCGACGATGAACCTCAAGCTCAGAGCGGTAGTGGAGGGTGCTGTTCTTCTGGATAGCTGCTCACACCTATGAAACTCAAAACAAAACAGAACTGTGGATCATTGCCCTGAACATGAAGACTGCCATATTCCAAGTCACATCATTTTACCAATGGAGTTATAGGATTAACAGTATTTTAAATTACGTTTATAACACTGCGGAGACCTTAAGTGCTAAACTTAGTGGAGTTTGTGACCAGAGAATTGGCATTTTCTACAAATGTTAACAAAGCAATTACCAATGGCCTTTTTACATATTTTTTCTTTAATGAGGAATAATATGCATGTAGAAAAGACCTACTTAAAGGCTTCATTTATATTCTTTTAAATCAGATCTTTATTTAATAACTTATATATGATGTTGGAATGGTATACATTTTTGCAGTCCTTTGTATTTTGTGGTAGTTTGAATTGTATCACTTCTAAACAGCATACTGTTTTTGTTTTTGTTTTTGATTAGCAGATACCTGAAGTTCTATTTTTGCAGGGTTTGCACAGGCCCCTAACTGTCTACTACTTTGATATAATCTATAAACATCCTGTATGCTGAGCTGGTAAAATACATTGTAAATTACATATTAAATATTTTATCTGCTTTTACAAGCGCAAGGTGCAAAAGTATATACAATTGTCTTATTGGAGACTGTAAAGTGAATTACCCGTTGGTGATAATACCTAAGCTTTTTGACGCTGTTATAACGATCATCACCCTCCTTCACTTGTCTTAATGTGAAAGTGGTGTGTTTAAATTTATACATACTTTACTTGAATTATTACTGTTGTCACTTTTTCTTTTTTTCCTTTTCCTTTTTTTTTGCCTCTCTACATCCCAGCGATCAAAAAGCAGCATTTGCCTTTTTAGTATTATTATTATTAAACAAGGTTCCTCCTGCCAATTTTGTTTTAGAACAGTTACCTTAGAAGGATTTGAGTGGAGCTTGCCAAGTTTCACTTCTGTGACAACTTGAGTGTTTTATAGGGCTTTCCCTGAGATGGGTTCACTGGCCTGAGCAGAGGGGTCCCAGGTAGTAGCACTGACCAAGGCTTATTTATATAGCATATTGAGTGGTGATTGATGCTCCCAAGGCAGCACTTCTGCATCCCTTAGGATGTTTTAGTGGTCATTGCTTGTCAAAAATGAATATAGAAAGCTGTATTTCATTTTATAAGAATTATTTGAGTTTTTATGGGAAGAAGCATTTTATAGTACAGTTACAGCAACGCTGGTAAGATTTATTATAAAATCATATTCTTGTTTATTTTATAATTAGTCCTACATTGGATTTTTTTTTATTTTTTTATTTTTTAGCATTGGACTGAAATTTGTTCATTTAAAAAAAAATCAGGCACTGATCACAGGAGAAACAGATTGTGGACATTAACATAAATTGTTCTTGTTCTAATATATCTATTTTCCCATTTCTGTCTTGCTTGGAAAACTAGTAAATGTTGTGTGTAAGATAAGATGGAATGGTCCCTGAATTTACTTTTTCTAGGATTAAAATATAGTAACACAGTTAGTAAGCATTTCTGAAAATACAAGGAGGTGATGGTCACTAGGCAAATACTACCATATTCTTAGGACTAGCTTAAATCTAGACTGAAAGTTGAATGACTACTTGACACCTTACCATCTAGATAATAGGAACTTAACTTAGCATTGTGTTCTTTGAGCCCTCTGTTTAGATTATTTACTTATCCACCTTGCCAGATTTCAATCACTGACTCTTTGCTATGTGCCTGAAGACGGTCAGAATGGAAAGAGTCAAGAGAGTGAGCTGCAGCTGTGTCCCATTGCAGGCCGATTGTGCTGTGCCATCCCTGGGTTCCTGTGGAGTTGTGTTTATGCAGGGGCAGAAGGGGCAGCAGAAACCATGAGTCATTGGAGGATTTGTCCCTATGCGCTGGCTTTTTCAAGAGTAAAGACTGCTGCCAATCCTACTGTTGTAGATAGGAAATACACTTCCTCATTGGAATAGAATACTGTTTTTTAAACTAGAGATGGAATTAAACTAAGTTAAACTTGATCGTTGGAGACCTGTGCTTGAGTTTTTCACTCTCAATTCCATACAGGAGCCCCCGTTCTGGAGTTGCAGGTAATCATTCCTGGGGTAGAAACTATCCTCTGTATTGTCCTTTGCCACCTTACACGCTTCATTCTCTCTTTAAGCATGTGATCCACGCTAATTCAGTAACAAAGATAGGTAATACAGTATACCTGCTGTGCTCTGAAGCATGCAAGAGCCTAAGTGGAATGATGAGGGGAAAGAAGAGTGGAAAGATCAGTCAGCTGCATGTGCACATAAGGGAAAGAGAGCGATGGCAGGCTGAGACTAGCAAGGATTCCCTGGCACTGTCTTCTCCCCCATTCTATCTATATGCCTCGCCTATTAATTGTGCTACTTGGAAAAGGCACAAGGCACTGTGTGGTATGTATTGAAAGTAGATGCTAGATGGGATTGATTCTCCACAAGTGGATACATGTCACATAACCTAAAGTTAGTTTAAGACAGTCATTAATTTCATTAAGTATGCAGTCACCATTTCTATAATGAGTAGCTTGCTGCTTGTTTTGCTTTATGATTATGGAAGGATGTGTTTAAAAATGTATTCTGCAACAGTTGGGGATAAGCAGTAATTTAAAAAGAAATGAATACCATCTTGTTATGAAAGACACATGCTTGTTGTTTCATGTGTCTCCTAAGAATACCTTAAGATTATGATTATTACTGTATTGAAATTTTTTTTGATATTAGCTCTGAATTATTAGTCCCCCCCCCCAATTTGGTGTTAGAGAGCAATGATGTTTCTTTTTTTCTCTCTTTTTCTTTTTTGGTTTCTAGAAATAAAAGGTAAAGCTGAGGAACTAGAAGGAGATAGGATAGAAGTCACATATACATAAAACTATCTGACCCGACAATGTTTATCATCACTTTGACAAATACATTGCTTTTGTCATCAAATACTTTCTAGATAAGGCAAGATACACATTACGTGCCAAATAATGAGAACATTTAAAAGAGTGATACTATTTATTTCTTTTGGCTTTTAGTTTATACTTTCTGTTTTATAAATGCTGTCAGACTTCTACACCATGGATCCTTAATAATTACTGGAAGATAATTGGAGGTAGCATTTGCAAAGGTAAACTATATTATCTCTTGATATGGTTTGATTTGTTCCTTTAACTTCCAAATTATCTTTTGATGTCCTTGTGACCATTTTGAATCTTGAGACTCTCCAGGAAAAGGTGTATATAGTAGTGACTAATAGGAAGCTCGCAATTATGTATAAAGAGACTTTATGTACTTTCCTAAAATACAAAATGCATTGCCCAGGTTTTCATAATTAAAGTTGCTACTCACTGAGTTACATGTGCTTGGCTTCATCACAGGCTACTATGATGCTGTAGTTCATTAATATCTGTTACAGAGTAATACATTTGTGGCAACTCAATAGGCTACTGTGTTGCTATAGTTCATTAACATCTGTTACAGAGTAATAACATTTGTGGCAACTCATCATAGGCTACTATGTTGCTGTTGTCTTTAACACCTGTGACAGCATTAGGACCACTCATCATAGGCTACTATGTTAGTATTGTTCTTAAAACCTATGACAGAGTAATACATTTTGTAGTATGAACTAAAGTTCATGCTATATTTATGTCTTGGCTTTGATGGCCTTTCTCTTTTCAAAAAAACTAAAAGTTAATTTTAGTTTTGAGCACAGTTTTTCTAATTGCATTTTAGCACTATAATATTGAAGGAAAAAAAGGCTGGCTGTAAACTTGCTACGTAGCTGAGGATGACCTTGAATTCCTCCTGATCCTCCTGCCTCGACCTCTTTAGTGCTGTGCACCACGCAGTCAGTCTGTGTGGTGTCAGGGAATTAAACATGGAGTTCTGTGTGTGCTAGGCCAACACTTCAACTGAGCTTCATCCCTAGCCCCCAAATTGAGTTCTTTAAAGAGCGTCCTGTTTGAAGCAGAAATGCTTCTCATCTAAACGGACACCCTTACATTCAGTAGACCCTGAGCACTGCTTTTGCTTACCAGGATGTTGTGTATCGTCTTTGCCAAGACTGCAACTTAATGCTGTGCCTCACACCTTTTAAACTCTTCTCTCATGACTTTCACATTCCTTTACTTACTTTGTGTATGTGTGTATGGACACCTGGGAGCCACAGCACATGTGTGGGAGTCAGTTCTCTCTTCCCACCATGGGGTTCTAGGGATCAAAGGTGGTCAGGCATTTATTTGCTGAGCAGCCATGCCAAGTATCTTGACTTCTTTGAAGTTTGCTTTTGAAATGACTATGGGCGTTTGGCTTGCATGTATGCCTGTGCACTGCATTCATGTCTGGTATCCATGCAGGTCAAAAGGGGGTCAGATCTTTTGGAATGGGGGTTAGAAGTGGTTACGAGCCATCATGTGGGTTCTGGGTCCTTCACAAGAACGGCCGCTCTGGGTTGTATGGTACCCTTCCAAAGACCTTCATCCCTTAAATGCTACAAGTCAGAAGGTTGTGGTTGACTTTTTAAATGGTCTTTATTTCCAGATTACCCTTTCTCTTGGTTTTGGTATTTCTGACAACTGTGTCATTTTTTTTGAAGTACTAAGCTGATGTACTTTACTTCATTTGAACCGGGAAAAACAATGGATGGTAAGGAGCAGGATAAAAGAACAAAGTTGGAAAAAGATAAACTCATTCTTGATGAAGCTGATCTTGCTAGTGAGCTATTTTACGGAAACTATCAATGTACTATTAGAAATGTAAGCATTCCTGATTTTTTTAAAAACCCTTATTTATTTTATTTTTTTTTTAATATTTATTTATTATATATACAACATTCTGTCTGTGTGTATGCCTGAAGTCCAGAAGAGGGCACCAGACCCCATTGCAGATGGTTGTGAGCCACCATGTGGTTGCTGGGAATTGAACCTTTGGAAGAGCAGGCAATGCTCTTAACCTCTGAGCCATCTCTCCAGGCCCCAGCATTCCTGATCTTATATTTAGTTGTGCAGATAAACATTTTAAGGGAACAAAAGCAGAGCTAATGTGGAAGGACCCTGATACCTGCTCCCAGACGGTAACCACTGCTGGTTAGTATAGACTCGTACCTTTTCCTTATATATTTGCATGCATATTTATTCACATAACAGTCTTAGGGAGTTTAGATTTTTATGTACATTATATTTTATTACACATATTTTGCAACTTTTTTCTCTTACCAGTGTGCCTAGGAACTCTGAGAGTAAATAATGTTTTCATTTTTTTCTTTCTTTTTTTTGTTTTTCGAGACAGGGTTTCTCTGTAGCTTTGGTGCCTATCCCGGAACTAGCTCTGTAGACCAGGCTGGCCTCGAACTTCCAGAGATCCGCCTGCCTCTGCCTCACGAGTGCTGGGATTAAAGGCGTGCGCCACCACCGCCTGGCATGTTTTCTTTTTTTTTAAGATTTATTTATTTATTATGTATACAACATTCCTTCCATGTATGCTTACATTCTAGAAGAGGGCACCAGATCTCATTATAGATGGCTTTGGGCCACCATGTGGTTGCTGGGAATTGAACTCAGGACCTCTGGAAGAATAGTCAGTGCTCTTAACCTCTGAGCCATTTCTCCAGCCCATGTTTTCATTTTTCAGAATTACTTATTTTTATGTGTATGGGGATGTTGCCTACATGTAGGTCTGCACCACATGAATGCCTGGTGCTGCCAGAAGAGGGCTTTACCTCCTGGGACTGGAGTTGTTGGTGCTTATGAACCACCACGTAGGGGCTCAGAATTGAACCCCAGTCCTCCGAAAGTGAGGACTTAACCACTGAGCCATCTTGCCAACCCCAATTTTCTCCTACATCCCTTTGGGTGTTTGTTTACTTTTTTTTTTTTTAAATAGCTTCTGACTCCATAAAAGCTTCCCCAAAAGAATCTTGTCAATGAGGTGACTCTCACTGGTATATAATGTGAATGCAGATGACTCCTCAGTATCTCCCTTAAGCGTGTGAACCCGGGAAACTAGGAACTGCCTTCAGTGCACTTGCAGCTCATCACTGTGTGCCTAGGGTTTGCTTGAAATATGGTCGTGGTGATATTTTGTTTGTGTTCTAACACAGCTTGCCTGAAGATCAGTGAAGCAGAGCAGCCAACCGTTAGTTCTTACCTCTAAGAAACATCCTCAGACTGAATGCCTTGAGCTCCTTTCTCCTCCCACCTTATTATATTTCCCTCTCTGCCCAGCCATATCCTTTCTTGTCTCCACATCCCTAGTCCTGGGATTAAAGGCTTGTGACTCCCAAGTACTGGGATTAAAGGTGTGAGTCACCACCGCCTGGCTCTGATTCTCTTGCTTTGGTTTTATGTAGCCCAGGATAACCTTGAACTCACAGACACCTGTCTGCTTCTGCCTTCTGAGTGCGGGGATTAAAAGTGTGTGCCTGGCTTCTATGGTGGCTAGTTCCTCACTCTGATCATTAAGCAAGTTTTATTTGTTAGATGACAAACAAAATATCACCAATATGGTTTTATTGGAAGGAGCATAAAGGGAAAGTATAGATGATGGGGAAAGAGTAGAGGGTCAAAAAACAAGAGTTTGATTCTTATTACTCCTGTGCAACTTGTATTGACCTGTACCTTTTTTTTTTTTTTGGTTTTTTCGAGACAGGGTTTCTCTGTGGCTTTGGAGCCTGTCCTGGAACTAGCTCTGTAGACCAGGCTTGTCTCGAACTCACAGAGGTCCGCCTGCCTCTGCCTCCCGAGTGCTGGGATTAAAGGCATGCGCCACCACCGCCTGGCTCTGACCTGTACCTTAAAGTAAAGGACAAACACTCCCCCAAGATTTTCCTTTTCCACTATCCCCACTTACCTCTTAGAAGTAGTTGACAGTTGGGTTCGTTTGTCTCACCTACCAAAGTGTGTACTTAAGCTTATATTGAGTGTGGTTTCTACCTTACATGCAGTTCCATCCTCACCCTACTGCCCAAGGACAAAGGCATGCTTTTGAAAGAAAATTACCAGTGGTGACATTATGGAAATTGAAGTTTGCTTACTCAGTTCTCAGAATGTTTATGTAAAGCAGATTTTTAAATAAGTATCCTGAGAAAATGAAGTCAGACTTGGTGTCATTCCCAGCAGAAACCAGGGGTGGGGGTGGAGAAGAGGAGAGTTGTCTTTGAGATTTCTACCTGTGTCAGTCTGGGCCAGGCTTGCTTTTCCTTCCTGGGGAGTGCGCCATTGTCTCCTGGTCACTTAGCAGGTACTTCTCTGCATTTTCAAAGCTGTTGTTCACACAAGTGTCAGACACAACGGGTGTGCTGGAGAATGAGCAAGTGTATTGTTTTAGTGGAAATTCCACGAGCAAGTAGTGTGTGCTAATGACTATTTCCTTGTAAATTGTAAAGATGTTTAAAGATCCAGCTCATCTGACTTCTGTCCCTTTCATTTGAATGCCTGTCCTGTTTGTAGTGTACATACAAGGGGATCAGGTGATCAAAGTGCTTTTCTTTCTAGCAGGTATAGATGAGAAGTAGGAACCATTGTTCATGATCTGAGGTACACAAGTATGTCTGTGGATATGAGATCATCCGTGCACCTGTAGTCGCATTCTGTGTGATGAAAATGTACTGACTTTGGGGGGATAGTAGTAAATGGAATGATAAGTAAATCATTTTGAGGTAAAGATAGACAGGTTTTTGTTTGTTTGTTTGTTTGTTTTTAAATAAGGTCTCTGTAGTCAAAGTTGTACTCAGACCCGTGATCCCCTGTCTAAATGCTGGGATTATAGGTGTATACCCCAACACTCAGCTCTGGGAAGAATGTCGAAGTCCTACAGATAACATCCACTCAAGACAGATTAAAATAAAGTATATTTTCTAGACTCAAGAGGGTGGTTATCCTCAGTTCAAATTGCATTTCTGAATGCTGTCATTGCGGTAAGGAAACAAGTACCTTTTGCTTGTTTGAATAACGGTTTTATTTTAAGTTTATGGGTTCTTTTTAAACCTAGAAGAAACAACTTCAACAACATAGCCAGGCATAGTAGCACACACATGTAATCCCAGCAGGAGGAGGGAAGACTGCCGTTAGTCCGGGAGCAGCCAGTCTCAAAGGACAAAGTGGGCTTATGTGGGAGGAGAAAAACGTGGTTCAGTTGAGTGCTTGCTTAACAGACACAAAGTCCTGGGTTTGATCTCCAATGTCATTCAAACTAGGCATGGGGGCACACATCTGTAATCCCAGCACACCTGAGGTGGAGGCAGGAGGATGAGAGTTTTTGTATTGTGTGCAAGTGTGCACATGTCTATATGTGCACACCACACCGTGCGGAGATCAGAAGGTGACCTGCAGGAGTCGGTTCTCTCCATTCCTTGTGTGAGTATTGGGATTTGGGATTGGACTCAGGTCATCAGGTTTGGCAGCAAAGTGGCATCACCCACGGAATTATCTTGCCAGTCAGGATTAGAATTTCAAAGTCATTTTTTGCTGTTTAGTGTTCAAGGCCAACTTTGGACTGCATGAGACTGGTCTCAACAACAAAAGCAATCTTGGTAGGTTTTTTGTTTGTTTCTTTGTTTTGCTTTTTTGTTTCCATTTTTTTGTTTGTTTTGATTTGATTTTTCCAGACAGGGTTTCTCTGTGTAGCTTTGGATTTTGTTTTCTATTTTAAGAGATGTTTCTTTGTTATTACTGCACAGTAACACAGAAAACAACAATCCAATCCTGAGTCCAGTAAGCCTTTTGCAGATTGCAACCTGAGAGAGGTTCTATATTTCTAATTGTATTTTTAAAATGTGGATGTATTTCTTTCCTACCTGAGACTGAAGGTATATGTTAAAAATAGCTTAACAAATCCTTGGGCATTTTTTTTTCTTTTGGTTTTTGAGATAGGGTTTCTATGTCTAACAGTCCTGGCTGTCCTGGAACTTGCTTTGTAGACCAGCCTGGCCTGGAACTCACTGAGATCCATCTGCCTCTGTCTCCCAGATGCTGGGATTAAAGGCATGCACCACCACCGCCCAGTCAAATCCTTGGATTTTTCTGTTTTGGGGTTTTTGTTTTTGTTTTGTTTTTTGGGTTTTGTTTTGAGACGAGGTTTTCCCCCAGGCTGACCTTGAATTCTTTCACAGGGATTCACCTACCTCTGCCTCCCGAGTGCTGGGATTAAAGGCATGTACCACCACACCACCGCCCTGCCTTCTGTTCATTTTTTTAAAATTATTTTTGTGTCTATGAATGTTTACATGTGTGTGGATACATGTGGGTGGGTATGTGGAGGCCTGAGGTTGACATCAGGTACTTCCGCGATAACTCCTCACACAACAGATTATTTCACTTACCCAGAACTTAACCCATTCAGCACCTTATATATTATATATACTTAAATATATATTAATATATTATATTTAACTTTATTATACTTTCATATAAAAAATACCCTTAAGGAGTTGGGGAAAATAGCTCCTTAAAATAGTGCATAAAGTACTTGCCACAAGAATGCAAGTGATTGCTTTTTGGGGGATGAACCTCAGTAAAATAGCTGTTTTTTGTTTTTTTAAAATGCTTTCTAGGAGATAGTTACTGAGAAGAAGTCATTTTCATTCTTACTAATGACAGAAGATGAATGGCTGTAATGATCCCATCATGAAAGTGGGAACTTTGGAAGACTTGTAGCTATCTCCTGGGCTAGGAAGTGTTTCGTCTTGTCAAAGGCTGCACTACAACTCTGTTTCGAGGCCATAATCCTCTTTTACAACCTGAATATGTTCCTTAACTGGAAAATCGGTGTGGATAGTTCTCAGCTTTAGAAGATTTTATCCAGTAGTAAAGGTACAATGTTTTTGAAGGATGTGACTTTACTGAAAGCTGTCGTTTAAAGCATTGGTGAAGGACACAGACCAAGTTCTAATCTAAAGAAGGTTAGAAGATTAGTTTATCTTTGACAAGATGCCTCAGGCTGGCTTTTATTGTTTTTTGTTTTGTTTTGTTTTAATTTGGGTTTTGGCTGTCTAGCAAGCTTGAGGCAGTACCAGGTGGGAGCTACATCTTCTCAAGTTGTCTCAGACCCTCTCCCCCGAGCATTACAGACTGCTGTCCCTGCTTTTGGTTACTCTTCAGAACTTGGTACCTGTGTACACACTTGAGTGATAAACATGGAGAAGTCAAGCTGGTACTCACCTGGAATCTTCATCTTTATTAACTAGCTTTCACAGTGCTGGAATGTTCTGTGCATGTACCAGCGGAGAAAACCCAGTGAGCTACATAATGAGTGCCCTGGCAAGAAGTGTCCATGGTACAATGATGGTACAAATGACATGGGAATAGCCAACTGCATTCTGGTTAGATTTAAAGCCTGCTATACAAGGTCGAACTCATGCCCAGCACTGTTAACTACCTATGACCTGTGGCCAGCTAAGTCATAAGAGAAGACAATACTGTTTTCGTGCTAAAAGGACATATGTGAATTGGCCCTATGTAGTAGTAGTGCTGTTTCCTTTTTTGATATAGGATCTCTTACTTTGTAGCCCTGGCTGGCCTGGAACTCACTACGTAGACCAGGCTAGCTTTGAGCTCACAGAGTTCTTCCTGCCTCTGCCTCCCAAGACATTAAAGGTGTGTGCCATCATGCCTAGCCTCCCCGCTAAGTTTTTTATGCCCACAGACTAGTTCATCTCTCAGTTAACATCAGAGAAGCTTCTTTTTGTAGTAGACGATGAATACAAAGATCCACAACTGGTCAATGGTGGCAAGTAACAAACTGGAGTACTCAGCCAGCTCATCTATAATTTGATGCTCCTTTATAGGATATTTAATGCAAATCATAATACACATAAAGTCAAATGGACTGCTAAAACATTTCAATGTACAGACAGAGAAATGCTCAAAAGAGCCTCAGGTTAAACAGAACCGGCAAGAAAACACGCTGAGCAGAAAAATCACATTGAGTCGTAATCTGGGATACCAAACGCCAGATACTGAATGTTGTGGGTAGACCCGTGCTTT
>NC_022024.1:11574011-11583387 GCF_000317375.1 Microtus ochrogaster
TTTTTTTTTTGTAGCCATAACCAGTAATTGGATCAAGACACTAGAGGAGACATGAGAAGAAGACCTACATACTTAAAATGGTTAGTTTATGGGACTTGAATAACAACTAAGAAAAAAAAATCAAGAAGCATCTTTATGGGACTTGAATAACAACTAAGAAAAAAAAATCAAGAAGCATCCTTCTTCCTTGAAGCTTTCTAAAAGGTTAATTATCAACCGGTTCTCTCAACCCTTAAATTGCTTCCTTAGAGTGGATTAGAAAGAGGGCATGGGTTCCATTAGGAAACTGCAGTACCCCGTAGATTAATTCTTATTAAATGGCACCCCACTGTTAATTTTTCACCACCAAAAGGCTAACTTCATCCTTGTTCTGAGCTTGCATATTGGGCAATTTTGGATAATTGCATGTAGAATGATAACCTTTGCAAGTGCCACAAACCAATGCCGAGAAAAAACTCATCCTTGAAATGCAGTTTTAAATCCATAAAGTAAAGTTTGGTGCCTTAAAAGAGAGTATGTGAGTTTTATGGTATCATATTTTCCCCCAAAGGACACCTCCAGTTTTCTCTGATTCCATAACGATTCAGAATTAATACATATTATTGGTACTACCTGAGGCCCAGGAACAAATGTAGCTCTTTTTGCCTGCTCAAAGATAAGTATGGTTAATCAAAGATTATGTAATTTTGGTCATAGGCACTTCATTTGCTTTTAATATTCTGTTTATGAAGAATGCATTTCCGTTACAAAAACTCATGTGAAGAAGGATGTATTCGAAGCTTGTTCCTCGTAAAGAGTAGCACTATTTTCATGGACTACATGGAAACTGTTCCCTTCGAATTAGCAGGGTCATGTAAATAAATTGATGAAATAATGTGCTACAAGAATTGCTTTTGAAACTCCTGAACAAAAGCTTTAAAGGAAAGTTGATTTTACCAGAGATGGATGTTGCGTTTCTTCCCCAGGCGCCTGCACTCTCTGTCATGATTTGTGTTCCTCAATGTGCTTTCTCTCATGCTTCACTAAATACGAGGGCAAAGACGGTTTGAACGTGTTCCTGGCTGGCAATTTAGCATTAATTGTAACACTCTGTAATCCAAATTACAATCTGTCATTTCCAGTCAAATTGGGAAGCGTTGCAGTCGTGTTTCGGAGTTTTACTGCTATTGATCACAGCTCCCTCATTTGTGTTTTAATACACCGTGACGAATCTGAGAGTGGAAAGATAATCTTGTAACAAGCCAAGAAACAAGTATTGTTCTTGTCTGTGATAGCAGCAGAAAATTATTCCCTAACGGATGAAAAGGAGAGATGTAAAATGGTAAATGAAGGTTCATTTAAGGGCATAAAAGCCACAAAGAAGACTTCAGTTTTCTAGAATGAATAAACTAAGTGAACCAGGATTTTTTTCTCTGTTTTTATATTTTAGAAAACAATCATACTATTTTTTATATTTATTTATTGGCATGGCGTGAGGAATGTATGATAAAGTGTGTAGGTCTGAGGACAACTCCATTGACTCTCTTCTTTGACCTTTTGGGCTTCAGGGATAGAACTTATGCAGTTAGTCTTGTTGGCCAGCATCTTTACCCGTTGAGCTATCTTGCCTGTCTGACTCCATTCTTTTGCAGGGGGGCTTTTGAGACAGGATTTCTCTGTGTAATCCCGACGGTTATGGAACTCACTCTGTAGGCCAGGCTACCCTTGAACTCACGGAGATCCAACTGCCTCTGTCTCCTGAGTACTGGGATTAAGGGCGTGCACCACCACCACCGCCACTTAGCCTGACAAATATGTTTTTATTGTATGTGTATGAGTGTTTTACCTATATGTATGTCTATGTGTCATGTATATGTAGTGTCTGTAAAGGCCAGAAGAGGATCTCAGATGCCCCGGAACTGGAGTTACAGATGGTTATCAGCCACCACTTGGGGGCTGGGACTTGAATCCAGGTCCTATGAAGAGTAGTCAGTACTTTTAACCTCTGAGTAATCTCTCTAGGCCCTAAAAATGCTTTAAAAGAAAACATTACAAAATGCTTTATAGATTAATATTATTTTTAAAGATTTCTTTGGAGGCTGGAGAGATGGCTCAGAGGTTAAGAGCATTGTCTGCTCTTACAGAGGTCCTGAGTTCAATTCCCAGCAACCATATGGTGGCTCATGACTATCTGTAGTGAGATCTGATGCCCTCTTCTGGCCTGCAGGCATACATGCAGGCATAACACTGTATACATAATAAATAAATAAAATCTTAAAGAAAAGGTTAAAAAAAAGAAAGAGAAAATAAAGGTTTTTTCGGTTGTTGAGACAGGGTTTCTCTGTAGCTTTAGAGCTTGTCCTGGAACTAGCTCTTGTAGAGCAGGCTGGCCTCTAACTCAGAGATCTATCTGCCTCTGCCTCTTGAGTGCTGGGATTAAAGGCGTGCGCCACCACTGCCCGGCTTTTTAAAAATTATTTTTAATTCTGTCTAGGTCTATGTCTGCACATGAGTATATGTTCATAAATGCAGGTGCCCATGGAAACCAAAGGTATCCAAGTTCTTGGAGCTAGAGTTTTAGACAACTATAAGGCACCTGACATGGGTGCTGGGAACTAAACTTTGGTCTTCCAGAAGAGATAAAAGTGTTCTTAACCATTGAGCGACCTCTCCAGTCTCAATATTATTTTTAAAATCGACCTAGACTCTGGCAAACTGCTCTAGTTTATTCATTTGAACTGCAGCTTATTAATCCAGTTCTCTCTTTAGTGATCATTCAGTTACTTGTATGTTATTGTTATTACAAATAATGTTGCAGGGTTGTGATGGTTGGAAATACATGCTTGGAAATACAGAGAACTGACTAACAGGGTTCAGGAAGAAATGTAGAGAATGATCATTCCAGTGTCAGATTAGTCGAATGGCTGAACTTCCTTTTGGGAAATGAGCAGGGTCAATACCCTCATATTCCAAACACAAAAGCTTCATGGAGCTCTGGGTTCAATATCCAGCAGTGTGGTGGTTTGAATAGGAATGACCCCCATAGACTCATGTGTTTGAATGCTTGGCCCATAGGGAGTGGCACGATTAGGAGGGGGAGCCTTGTTGGAGTAGGGGTGGCCTAGAGAAGCCAGTGCATGAAGCTGTGACGTTGAAACCCGAATTGCCTTGGAGAACCCAAGATGTTAGAGATGCCAGAGATGTGGGATAGCTGCTGCTGAGGAGAGCTGCTAACAGGGAGTGGAACCAGCCCAAGAGAAAGGATTGTGTTGAGTCAACAAAGCTGGTATGAGTTGGAGATCTGAAGAGCATTTTGACATCAGACATGGAGATGCAGAGTGTGGAGTTTGCCCTTGATGGTTTTGGTCTTGCTTTGGTCCAGCATTTCCTCACTATGCTTTAAAATGGTAATGTATATCCTGTGCTATTATACATTGGAAGTATGTGACCTGCTTTTTGATTTTGATTTTACAAGTTAAGAGATTGCATTAATCTCAGAAGAGACCTCAAACTTTTAAACATTGTTGATACTGTGATAGACTATGTGGGCTTTTAAAGTTGTACTAAAAGCATTTTGTATTTTGATATTTGTATTATGGGGGCCAGGTAGTGGAATGTGGTAGTTTGAATGTAACTGGCCTCCTTTATCTCATAGGTAGTGGCACTATTAAGAGGTGAGGCTTTGTTGGAGTAACGGGGGGCTTGTTTGAGGAACTGTGTCACTGTGGGGGTGTGCTTTAGGTCTCTTTTGCTCAAGCCTCCCTCACCTCAGGGTGACATGGAGTCTACCTTCTGTTGCCTACAAGATGTAGCACCCTCAGCTCCATCCAGCACCATGTCTGCCTGCATGCTGTCAAGCTTCCCACCATGATGGTAGTGAACTGAACCTCTGAACTGGAAGACACCTCCTCAATTAAATGTTTTCCTTTATAAGAATTGTCGTGGTCATGGTGTCTATTCATAACAATAGAAACCCTAAGACACCAATCGTAAGCTCTCCCAACCATATATTAATATTTATCTGAGTGCTTGTCCCTAAACATCCTTATCTCTTAATCCTACAGTACAAAACCATATTTTTATTTTACTAAGGATATCTTTTCCAAGTGTATTCATTAATTATTTTTAAGTTTTGTGTATGTTTTTCCTGCATGTATGTCCGTACACCACCTGCATATCTGGCTTCTTCAAAGTCCAGAAGAGGGGGTCAGATACCCTAAAACTGGATTTATGGATGATTGTGAGTCATCGTGTGGATGCTGGTAATCAAACGTAGGTCCTATGGGAGAGTAGCCAATGTTCTTAACCACTAAGCCATAGCTTCATCTCTGGTTTTACTATAGATCTCATAAATCTATCAAAACTGTCAGGCCCATCTCCCCCATTTTCACAAAATAGCTGATAAATTCAGCAAAGCCAAGTTAATTGCCTAGTACAGCAAGGAGGGTAACCTTGAAAGAATAATGGTTTGGTTTTGGGATGGAGAGGCTACAGGCAGATATTTCTAACTTGATTACATTATCAGAGTCCTGAATAGGATTGAGCAAAATGCAAGTTATAATAGCTTATTATTGGTGGATACAGCATAGTAAGAATTTTGAAGTTAGTCTTAAAAAGCAAATGCTAGCTTGGTAAATGAGAGGTCTGCCTGTTTAAGCAAACCATTGTCCCAAGATATGGCTTTCTGAGAAGTCTGTTGTTCCGTTCTAGTCCTTAATCCTATTAAATTGTAGGTCACAGACAATTGCTTCCAGTCCGAACTATTAGAAATCACACATACAGATTCTTCTCTCCCCGAGGCAGGTAGAATTTCAAATCGTCCTTGGACAGAAGAAATGCTTACATTTTGGTGTGTGTGTGTATAAAGAGGTCTTTTCTTCACAAATGGAGGAGAATAAAATTTCAAGGTGAAAAGTGGAAGACAGGTTAAATTAATATCTACTGTTATAATGAGGTATAATAATACATGACTTTAATAATCACCACCTTAATTGTTTATCTCTGGGCGATTTTATTTCCTTTGTATCCATTTCTACATTTTTCTAATTTTCTATGACCAATGTGTATTACTTTAGGAATAGAAACAAATTACCCACAGAGAAATTCTATTTCTTTCCATAGTTAATTTGCTCCTAACGTTTTACAAAGATTGGCTTTTTTTTCTATTGTAATTACATTTTCTGAGTGGTTACATATTTTAATTCTGAAGACATTTAGATAATGGAGTGCAGAAGGAATTAGCTTTCAAACCCGATGACAACACATCTGCCTTTCTTGTCACCCTTATTACTCTCACCACCAAACACAGCATATAACATATATTAACTGATTATTAAAAGTTTGATTTAACATACAAGTCAATAAATAAAAAGAAACAAATCTGACTACGACTTTACTATTGGACTGCTCTAGAGTCAGTAGTAAAGGAATGAGATCAAGTCATGGAAAAATGAGATTTCATTTAAATAAGATTAGGTCAAAATCTTTTTTTAACAGCTTATTTTAATTGTTTCTTGATCGGGTCATTAATTCATTATAGCCAAGGCAGACTATTGTTAGTGTCTTCTATAAGAGAGCAGCGTATTCTCAGATGAGTTTGTTAGCATTGTGTGAAGTCTCCCCTAAAAGCTCATAGATGTTACTGGTCTACACTGTACAACCAATCTGTACCTGTGGCTTAGCTGTGGGGTAGTGTTGACTTTGTGGGATGGGTTTGGAGGCGCAAATCCTCTTTCTTGGCTCTCGTTTGTTTGAAGATTTTAAGAAGTGGTGTCAGTTCTTCTTTTGGTGTTTGGTGACACTCACCAGAGGAGACACCTGACGCTGGGGCTTTCCACTGTTGGTCCCCCCCCCCCGACCCCACAGACTAAATCTCTTTATTACTCGTCTATTCAGATTTTTTATGTTGTTATTTAGAATCTGTAGTTTGTGTCTTTCTAAGAATTTGGCCATTTCCTTTACGTAAACCAACATTTGGGCATCTAGTTCTTCTCATTGTTCTTATATAATCCTCTTTGTTTCTGTGAAATCAATAACATTCCTCCACTTATGTTTAAGTTCTATTATATTGACTCTTCTCTGTTTCTGAATCAAGCTAAAGGTTGTGTCCTGGTTAGCTTTTATTGCCAATCTGACAAAACGAATAATCACCTGGGAGGGAGGTTCAATTGAGGCACCGTCTAGATCAGCTTGGCCTCTAGCCAAGTCTGTGAGGGGTCATCATGAGAGCTGATTGATATGGGGGGAGGGCTAGGCTTACAGCAGGTGTCACCACCCCTAGGAGGTGGCCCTGGACTGTACAAGAAAGCTAGTGGGGCCCGGGCCAGAGAGCGACCCAGAGAGGAAGTCAGTATGTCTGGGTCCTCCGTGGTTTCTGCTTCTGTTCCTATTTCAGCACCTGCCCCGACCTCCCTTAGTGATGTACCATGACCGAAACATAATAGCCAGACAAACTCCTTTCTCCTCTATTTTTGGTCATGATATGTGTGATGGTTTGAAAGAAAATCGCCCCCAAAGGGAGTGGCACTATTCGAAGGTGTGGCCGTGTTGGAGGAAGGGTGCCAGTGTGGGGCCAGGCTTTGAGGTCTCTTTTGCTCAGGCTTCCCTAAGTGTGACTGTCAGTTGGCTTCCTGTTGTCTTCTGGTCAAGATGTAGCCAGCACCACATCTACCTGCATGCCACCATGCTCTCCGCCATGAAGATAATGGACTGAACCCCTGAAACTGTAATCAAGCCCCCTCAATTGAATGTTTTCTTTGTAACAGTTGCAGTGGTCATTGTGTCTCTTCACAGCAAACAAAACAAAACAAAACCCTAACTAAGACAGTGCTTATCACAGCAAAGAAAGTCAAATTAGAATTACTTGTTGATTTAAGGTTTTTTTTTAATCTATCACTGCTTTAATTCTATTTAATTCATCCTAATATCTTTGGGTTTAGTTTGACTTAAAGTGCAATAATAGTTGATTGAATCTGCTTTTTTCCTAAATTAAATTTTGATCTTTATCAATGTGTGTGAGTTGTATACATTTTAAGACATACACTTTCACATTATCATCTTTGAAGCCAGACAGAATGTGTTTTCTTTTGTTTTTGTTTTTTGAGACAGGGGTTCTCTGTAGCTTTGGAGCCTTTCCTGGAACTAACACTTGTAGACAGGGCTGGCCTCAAAC
Source organism: Microtus ochrogaster (assembly GCF_000317375.1). NCBI lineage: Eukaryota > Metazoa > Chordata > Mammalia > Rodentia > Cricetidae > Microtus > Microtus ochrogaster. The sequence goes on from NC_022024.1 coordinate 11,581,162, forward strand.
TCACAAAGATCTGCCTACCTCTGCCTCTCAAGTGCTGGGATTAAAGGTGTGTATCACCACTGCTGGTGAAGCCAGAATGTGTTTAATAATTAAAATAAAATGTGTTTTATTTTAATTGTTAGACTTTTCTTTCTTAGTGGAGTCATGGCTCAACAGTTAAGAGCACTTGTTCTTGTAGACGATTCCAGGTTTGGTTCCTAGCACCCGGATGGTGGTCCACAACCATCTCTAACTCCAGTTCCAGGGTATCTGATTCTCTTCTGACCTCTGTGGGCACCAGACATACACATGAAGACAGAATACTCATGCCCATAACATAAATAAATCTTTATTATTAAAAATGCATCTTCCTATTGATGATATCTTAGATTCGATAAGGCGATGTTATTAAAATGACTCCCTAGCTGTCCTCGAGTTTTAGTCTTTATTTCTGCTCCTCAAACACAGTCACTTTCAGATTTTCATGTTACTTTTATGTAGATTTCTAGATTACATCATTGTATACATGTACAAAGATATATTGATGTAATTTTTTACTTTATAGCTCAGGCTACTCTTAAGTTTGCAATCTTCTTCAGCCTCCCCAAAGCTGGGATTGTATGTGAGCATTGCAGCTCCAGGTACTTAAGAGAAAAGCCACCCGAGTCAATGTTTTCTCTGGCAACACCTTTCTTGGAATCCTTCCCATTTGTTTCTGTCCAGCTCAACTTCTTTCACTGGTGGCGGCAGAACTGTCACTTGCACCATACACTTGCCCTTGTCCTTTATGCAGAAGGAGCTCAGATTCCATCCATAAACCCACTTTCCCCCCTTATTTCCACATCTTTGTCCTCTGGTTTTAGGTTCTGCATCATTTGGTCAGTTTACAATCTGCTTTTTGATTTTTTTTTCCTCGTTTGTAATTCCCAAGAGCTCTGTTTGGTTCCCAGAATCTTCTTGTGTCATAGATGTAAAAGCTCCTTTCTGTAGTTGATTCTTTTTCACCCTCTAACCCTCTACCCAGCTTCCAAATAAATACATAGAGACTTTATTCTTTCTTATGAATGCCTGGCTTTAGCTTGACTTGTTTCTATCCAGCTTTTCTAACTTAAATTATCCTGTTTCCCTTTAACTACGGTTTGTCTCTGGGCTTTTACCTTTCTTTATTCTATATATCTTTTTTTCCTTCTTACTCTGTAGCTGGCTGCGCGCCTAAGTGACTGGCCCCTGGCATCCTTTTCTTCTCCTTTTCTTGTTCCTTCCATCTTTCTACAAGCCTAGATTTCTCCTGTTTATTCTTTCTACCTGTTTCTTTGGCCTAGCTATTGGTCATTTAGTTCTTTATTAGACCAATCAGGTGTTTTAGGCAAATAACACAACTTTATAGAGTTAAACAAATGCAACACATCTTTGCATCATTAAACAGATATTCCACAGCATAAACAAATGTAACACATCTTAAATGAATATTCCACAACACTTCTCCTCCAAAGACATTTGTTATAACCAAACGAACTCTTGTTCTGTACATCATTTGTCTTGGGTTGCTTTTTAGTTGGTTTGTCCTGATTTCTACCTTCCAGATTAAAGAGTTTCAGGTTTGAGGGCATATTACTTAAGGTTTTTATTGATGTGAAGAGACACCATGACCATGGCAACTCTTACAAAGGAAAAACATTTAATTGGGGTGGCTTACATTTTCAGAGGTTTAGTCCATTATTATCAGGGTGCTGGAGCTAAGAGTCCTACATCTTGACAGTCAGCAACACAAAGCGGTCTGTCTCACTGGACATGACTTGCATATATGAGACCTCAAAGTCCACCTCCACAGTGACACACTTCCTCCAACCAGACTATACCTTCTAATAGTGCCACTCCCTTTGGGAATCATTTTCTTTCAAGCCACCGTGGAGGGTGATCTAGCTATGATATCTGCCACTCTACTGTTCATCAGGATTGGTTGGCTGACTACAATGGGTCCCCTTCTTCAATGGGTCCCCTTCTTCCCTTAACACTCTATGAGCACGCCTCGTGAATTTGCATTTGGTGAAACCTTCCCCAATAGAGGACAGTTATCCCTCCTGTGCTAATGTAACTGCCCTCCTCTGCTAAAACTTTCCAATACGTTTTCAAGGTTCATATTGAAAGTCTCCTTCAACCGTACAATGGCTATCAATTCATATTTAAGTGAAAGGCATTAAAAATAGACCAAGGACTGACACAATGGCTTAGTGGATAAAGGCACTT
>NC_022024.1:11583637-11609130 GCF_000317375.1 Microtus ochrogaster
CAGAACCCATATGGTAGATAAAATGTTTTATCTGTCAGGGCTGGGATCAAATAGGGACACTGGATAGATGACTGGAGAGAATGGGATTTATTAGAAAGCTTATTAATGCCACGAACAGAGAAGCAACATATAATGAGGTCTCCAAGAAGAGTTCAGGACTCGGCATCAAGGAAAGAAAACATAGTGGTGTCTCTGAGGAGAGAATCAGAGCCCGGTGGCAGAAGTGGTGTCTGTTCTTACGGCTTTTTGAGGATGGGGGAGGTTCAACGGAACCAGCCTGCAGTCAGAGCCTCTGATCCCCAGGTGGGAGGCAGGGAAAGAAGTCTGGAGCAGGACTTGTTGCCACAAATCCTCTTTGATGTTAACTCATTTCCCAGGTGAGGGATCAGGGCCCTGAGATAACAGCTAGCTAGGGACTCAGACAATGTCTCAGCAGTGCCGGCGGCATCTGCGAGAATACATTCCTGTAGATATTGCAGCCTGAGCCAAGGCTCGGTTCTGACATTCCATTCTTACAGTGGGGGAACTGGATTCTGGAGGGCTTCCTTTGATATCTGCACACATGCTGTGGACATGTATTTGGGCTCATGTACACACACACTAACTGAATTTTTTTCTTTTTAAAAGCTTGCTAGAATTCTAAACATGAAGGATGGCTTGTTGCTCTTTACTGTGAGAGGATTTAGTTGGGTCATTTCAATGGGTACCAAACCTAATAGCACTTATGGGTCTGGTTCCTCCATCAGTTTCTCAGAAAGGAATCCTGTAAATTCTGGTTTGTCAACAAAACCCATGTTCTCCCCATGGTCCTACATCGACTAAACCCTAAGGCAAAATGTGTATGTGATGTAGTTTGTTGGTAAAGGAGGGTTCAGGAAATGAAGTGCTCAAGGGAAAGGCTGGTGGGAGCTTGACAGAAGAAACGTGGGGCAAGTTCTGAGGTCCGTGTTCCAGCCAGGAACTAAGGTCAGAGAGAATGGTAATGAAATGTCCAGGTCCAGCCAGGTTAGTAATCACTTTGGCACAGCTGAATAAGATATGTATCTGGAATTACATTTCTACTCGGCCATAAAGTAGCTTGTGACTGTTCCCAGTCATTAACCTCTGAGAGATTCAGTCTCTTCAACTGACAAACACCAGGAGGCTATCGCCAAAAGCCCTGCTAGGTCTAAAGTTTCTTTAAGGTGCTTCACATTTGGATTCTTCTGTATCATATGTTGACTACTTAGAGAATGAGTGTGCAACTCATAGGAATGAGCTCAGGAGTTTTAAAACTATTCATTTGGGAGGGGAACAATTAAAATTTATATTGTATGCTATTTTAGAGAATGCTCATTGCTGTATGTATGCTCATTATATTTCTTTCTCTAGTCCAGCAAACAACTAGAACCTGAAAGAAATCACATTGGAATGCTAGCCTTGTTTGTTTCTTCCCTTTACACACAGACAGAGGTATCACTGAAGAAGGAAATCAGGTTCTCTTTACCCCGTGTTAATACACAATTGTGCTATTCCAAAATGAGGGACCACTTTTAGTTACATAAACACTTAGGGTCTAGTTAAGTGTCAGTATAGTCATTGTGGAACTAAATAGCACAGTTGCTGCCTTCCAGTAGGGCACGGTCTAGTAGGAAGGCAGTATTTTACCATGTGATGCATGGGAACTGGGAAGCTGATCTGGAATTGAGGTCTCTTTTGGGTTGCCTATCAACTCCTGTTTTGAAGTAGTCCCTGGATTCTTCTTGGGGAATTATCCAATCTTTCATTCTATATATATGTAAAAATTCTTTTTCTTTCTTTCAGCCTGGAACTCACTATGTACATCAGGTTAGCTTTGAACTCACAGAGATCCACCTATCTTTATTTCTCTACTTCTGGGGTAAAGGTATGCACCACCATGCCTGGCTCATCACATTTTGATTTGAGCTGGGCCACATGATTTCCTACTTTGTCAATTAGTACCATATACTGGGGCTTATAGCCATTGGCTCAAGGACAGAAGCCAGGAGTCAAGCTGATCCAATCTGTTACAGTCAGAAGCAATTTTATAGTGTCTTGCTACATTACCCAGGCTGGCCTTTAACTCAGTAGGTAACAGAAGATAGCTTTGAACTCATACCAACTCCCTCACCTCAGCATCCCAGGTTGTCACCATGTCTACTACTTGGAATGAATTTTATAACAAAGTGTAGGGCATTTAGAGTTCATCAGATTTAGGTTAAACAGCTGGTTCTGAAAAGGGGGAACTGAGAGAAGCTAATACTGTAAGACAAGAGGGCTCTTGATTGGACTTTCTGAGGCTTAGGGTTCAGCATCCCTAACAGGGCTAAGCAGGTATTCTCACTGAAAATCCTGGCACCTCCCTCACCCACTAAATTCCTGATATTCGAAGAACCTGCCAATCATGCTTCCTGCTGTTTCATTTGGTTGCCACTTACCTCAAGTAGCCTCAAAGGCCTTTAACTCAGTGCTTCCCAACCTTCCCAATGCTGCCACCCTTTACTACAGTTACTCGTGTTGTGGTGACCCCCAACCATAAAATTATTTTCACTGCTACTACGTAACTGTAATTTTGCTACTGTTTCGAATATTGTAAACATGGGATATTTTCTGTCTTAGGCGACCTGTATAAAAGGGTTGTTCGACCACCCAATGTGGTTGCAACCCACAGGTTGAGAATCCCTGCTCTAATACTCTTGAAGTGTCAACACAGAATTAGCCTCAGAGCTCTGCAAGCGTAGAATCGGACCTTTTGCATTACTGAGAAGGAGCTAGATTTAGGACTTGATATTTTACCAATCTGTTTCCATACAGTGTTTTGGGGGGAGATCCCTACAACCACCATATGCACAATTCCTCCTTAACATGTTGATGCTCGGGTGAATTTAGGAATTGAAATTATAACCGCTAAACTGAGCTAAACTATGTATGTGCCTCGGACTCTAGAGCGATAAAGAGCAATAGAGGGCGTGGTAGTAGCCACAGTTCCTGTAAAAAATTGTATGCTTAAGGTCATGCGTGACTTGGCAGCAACAAGACTCATGTTTGGAAACCGCTAAAATCAAGGGGAAAGTGTGCCTCAGATAGAGGGGCGGAGTTCAAAGCAATCTCAATTTTACCGTGACTTGTTTAAGGCAAGAAAGCCGGGGCAGCGTGTCCTGGGTCTGAACAAGACGTTCCTTCCATCACACCAAAAAGATGCTGCGTTCCTCAAGTTACACGGGCCACGCTCAAGCTTCAACACCACTCAGCTTCTATTTACCAACCTTTCATCTTAAAAAAAAAAAAAAAAAATGAAAGGGGCAAAATAAAGACTGCACAGTACAGCACCACCGGCCACCCTCTCAGCACCCTCACCACGCATGCGCCCGGAGGCCTCTCCCGCCCCGCCCTCTCCCGCCACCAATCGCGTTTCCCGCCAGTCCCCGCCCCTTCCCGCCCGGATGTCCTTTTAGATCGAGCGGATGTTGTTGTGAGTCCGGGAGACACGTGAGGTTCTGCTACGTCATCAGCAGGCACGCGCGGGGAAACATGGCGGCGGCGGGCGTTGTGAGCGGGAAGGTGAGTAACGGCCCCGGCTGACGCGGCAGCTCCTGGCCCGGTGGCCTACGGCTGCTGGGCGGCCGCCGAGGGGGAAAGCGGGCCGCGTCGGCGTCAGGGCCGGCGGGTGTGTGACTGCGACAGGGCTGGGCGTGGTGTCAGCTGTTCCGCCCGGGTGCTGGGCGAGCCCCGCGCGTTAGACAGTTCCTGCTCCCAGGCCGCGCAGGCCTCGGAGCCGCTGTCCCGCTCTGCCCCGGAGCGCAGCACCGAGACTTTTCTTCCGATCACCCCCTCGGGGGACAGCTGAATCCGTGTGTCCCCCTCGGTGACTCCAGTTCTTCCGACGCCAGCCTTTTGTAAAAGCGTCAGGCGCCACCGTGGCTTGGCTAACCCGGAGCTCTGCAGCTGTGTTCTTAGAGCTCGGGGTCCTGCTAGCCCATGACCCAGCTGGTTGATGGCGTGAGCGGCGAGGTGCGTTTCCGCGGAGGGGACACTGACGGTTGACACCGTCCCAGGCTTGGCTTGGAAAGCATTTGTTAAAGCATTGATCTCCTAGACGTCTTCGGGGCGTTGCTGTGGGGGCGTCTGTCGTAGTGTTTTGGGGAGGCTTGGCAGTGACACCCTCCTGGTGGGTTGGGAGCTAGCATTAGGCGCGGAGGAGATTTTTATTTTCAATATATATTGCCCGTTTACATTCAGAGAGAGCGAGCGAGCTCTTCCATATACATCTAGAGTGATCTGCTTCATGACAAGCACCTGGCAGCGTTTCCCGGTGCAGTGTTATTTCGCAAACGTCTCTAACCGACTGGTAATGACTCAGAGAACACTAAGGACTGTTCACTTGTCGCAGACAGCTTCCTCTGTTCCTTCACTTTCAGCGGTCCTTGCTGCAGCTCAGCGCGGTTTTAAATTATTTAACCCACGTTTGGAGAACAGCAGATTAGGCCGAGGAATAACAAATGACGGCCTTACCTTCGCTGTTGATCTGAATTTGTGACCTTGGAAAACTGGATAACTAAGCCATCTCTGTTCCTTTTATCTGCAGAATGGAAGTGTTGCCAGGGGTCTGGTAGTCGAGTGCTTAGGAGTATACGGCAGCTGAACAAACAGGAATGTATATATGTACATGTTTTTGCACTTTCAAACAATAAATTGGACATCCTTTTAGGATTACTTATATCCTTGTCAGGTTTAGGGTTTTTGTATCTGAGGTGAATGCTAATCGTCTCAACTCATTACAAATTGATTCTCCTGTTGGTGTTTTCATTTGGACAGATCCAATATGGCACTTTCCTTGTTTGTTTTGAGAGAGGCTTTCTCTGTAGCACCTGCTGTTCAGGAAATCACTTTGTAGACCAGATTGGTTTCGAACTCGCGGAGATCCACTTGCCTCTGCCTCCTGAGTGCTGCTGGGATTAGAGGTGCGTCCCACCCGGCGCTTTCCAAGACATCTTTACAGTTGAAATTACACCTCTTTTCCAGTCTTCATTGATTCTGAAAGAACCCTTGATAAGCAGTTGGAAACATATGGTGCTCGCCACCAGCTGCAGCCATGTTACCATTCATTGACTTCTTAAAATTTAAGAATGGCTCTTATTTTGTAATTTTGCTTCATGACCTCATTTGAATGTCCATTCCCATCACTCCACTGGAACTGCCCTCCCACACCGAAGCACGCTCTTCTCTCATATACAAAACGTATGGAGCCTTCCCTTAGTAAGTTCTGTTGTGTCTTAATCATTCTGGTGTCTTCATTATTCTAGTTGCATATAAAGCAGACTTCAAGGCATTCTGTACTGGATTTTTATTTTTGTGTAGTAGGGGTGCAAAATTGTCTTTTACTTTATCAAAACAGGTGAGACTCCTTTACTTTCTTAACGAATCCAAACGGATTACCTTGGCCATAAAAAGACACATGCCTTCTGCTTTCTCTTAGCCATCTTTTTGTTCCGGCAGAGAGGATATGGTAGAAGTGAGTAGGTCAGTTATGAATCTCTTTCCTATCTCTTCCTGAGTTCAGCCTTGACTTTAGTTCAGAATTATAGTTGTGGATGTAAAAAGTCATAAAAGATTCAGTTGTGATAAAGGACAAGCCCTGTATCAAAGAGCAAATGCTAGGCTGCCAGCTCTAAACGCGTGTCTCAGTGGTGACATCTAGCATGTAGAATAACTGTATAACCCTGGTTTCCTTTGCTTTGAGGTCCTGGAAATGATGAGGGAGTTAACTGTTTTTATTCAGAGTAGGAGTGAAAGGTAATGGTTAAAAGCTTAGAGTGGAGGGCTGGAGAGAAGGCTCAGCGGTTAAGAGCACTGACTGCTCTTCCCGAGGACCCGGGTTCACATCCCAGTGCCCACATGGCAGCTCACAACTGTCTGAAAATCCAGTTCCAGGGGATCTGGCACCTTCACACCAATGCACATAAAATAAAGCTAAATAAACCATTAAAAAAAAAAGCTTAGAGTGGAGCCAAATTTGTTTCAGAAACTAACCACTTACTACTTCAGCCAAATTAATCTCCCTTGTCTGTAAAACAGTACCTACTTTATGTTAGGGTTTTGGGGATTAATGACTAAGTATATTGGAATGTGGCCTGACTCGCAGTAGATCCTGAGCAAGTGTTAACTCTTTGTCTCAGTTTCCGTGAAATTGGTTGGTTGGATAGAACTTATATTTTTGGTATGGGGTGAGCTTTATTTTCAGTTATCTCTTTCATCCTTTATTGTTTTAGAAATTGAAAAATACCATGTTTTAGAAGTCACAATGTTAACGCTGGGCAGTGGTGGCGCATGCCTTTAATCCCAGCACTTTGGAGTTCGAGGCCAGCCTGGTCTACAACAGTTAGTCCCAAGACAGACTCCAAAGCTACAGAGAAACTCTGTCTCGAAAAACCACACACACACACAAAATGACTATGTTGTCGTTTTGGTTGTGAGCCTCACCTTTAAGACAAGAGCCATCTGTGCAGGCCAAAAGGTCATAGACATTTGATGATGACTAATGGTGATTATGCCGTGGCTGTGGTTGAGATAGCCCCAATTGCTTAGGATCAAGCCTGGCTCAACTACTTGTAGTTGTGTGACTTAGGGAAAATTATTTAGCTTTCCTGTAGACGTTAGCTCGATTCAGGAAATAACCAGGCTAACTAAAAGATAAAGCAATTATATATTTAGTTATTATAAAGGAAAAACTCATGAAACAGGAACGAGAAGTCCAAGCTCAGCTGTGCTGCCTGGGAACCAGAGAGAGAGAGCACCTGGACCTATGCCCATTTTTTTCTCTGGGTCCCAGAAAGCCACACCCTAACTTGGTGCCACCACTTGAAGATAATTGGTTAACAAAGCTTCCCCATCACTTTCTTGTGCCCGTTACCCAGTTTCATAAAGTGGCATACATATACTTTCATCTTGGAGTTGTTGGTGGATTCAATGAGTTAGTGTTGCAGAAAGTCCACAGTAGTTCTTGGCATCTAGCATGTGCTCAATAAACATTAGCTGTTGTTTAAATATTGTTAAGAAACATCTTTCAGATTTTTTACAAGATTGTAAAGTTAGATTTGGTTTTGAATAGTTATTTATTCATGCTGACAATTTTCTGCAAAGAAATATAAGTCAGTACAAAAATATGAAAATAATATCCTTATGAAATAAAGGGAAAAGTATATAATGTTGGTAACTAAATGCTGTTATTTGGTTAAGCTTTAGTGAACTACTGTTTGGCCCTGTTTTCAGCCAAAGTGGAGAGAAATCTGTTCAACTGTAAGAATTTGGGACCTGTGTTAGGATAAAAGGTTCCTCCACCCCCACCAACAAACTGGTTTCTGGAGACCAGACCACATTGGTCTCCTGTGACTCTTACTGTGTAATTTAATTGTGCTTACGTAGTGTGCCTGTATCCTTTTGGATACAGGAAATCAAAGCAGGACAAACCGCAGACATCCTGTGATGCATGCCAGTGCACAATTCAGTAAATGTGGAGTGCCAGTATTGGGCATTGAGTTCTCAAATGATTGGTCAGTTTGTTTGTGTCTTAGTTAGGTTTCTATTGCTGTTATGAGATACCATGGCCAAAAACAACCTAGGAGGACAGAGCTTAGTTTATCTTACAGCTCCCAGGTCACAGTCCAGCACTACAGGAAGTCAGGGCAGGAACTGAAGCAGAGACCGTAGAACATTGCTTGCTTCTCTGGCTTGCTCAGCTTGCTTTTCCTATATGTCCTGGGTCCACCTGGGTAGCATCACGCACAATGGGCTGGGCCCTTCTGCATCAGTAATTAATCAAGAAAATACCTCACAGGCTTGTTTACAGAACAGTCTTGTCAGTTGAGGGTTTTCTCTTTTTGAGTGACTCTGCTTTTATCAACTTTTAGAAAAAAACAGCACCATGTGGATGGGTTCATTCTTGAATATATTGCATTTTTCTTGCAATTTTTGAAGGTGGGATTGAATTTGATCTACAGCCTTGATATAGTTCTTAGAAGTTAGCTTATCTGCCTTGCTGTGTATTTATAGAGGCACCTTTTAAAAAGGGGACCAAATAGGGTGGTGATATGTTCCTGTGGATACTGAGATAAGAGAAACACTGTAGCAACCATTCTGCTTCTGTTTCAACAGACACACACAGCTGAAGTAGTGGAATGAAAGAAATGAAAGAAAGTAACTTGGAAGTTTTGGGATCTCATATGTGGTGTTAAATGAGCAGTTGATGTGATGGTCCCCGGGAAAGACTCCACCTGCTCTCAGCATTCATTAGTTGCTTGTAGTTTTGGGTAGAGTGGAGACCTGCGAGCTTCCCTCCATCCACTTTAACATGTCTGTTGTTGTCCTTGTTCAGCTCATGTTTGGGCAGTCACGCTGGAGAGACTTGTTGAGTGTGTACTTTCTGACCCTCCTAGGAAACACAATCTCACACAGTCTTCCTGTACCCTCTTCAAAAATGATTCCCGAGACATAGGTGTGGGAGTGTTTTGTAGATGTATCCATGGGGACTGAGTTCCACATTATGCGTTTTGGTTGGTTGTAGTTTCTATAATGGTCTCTTGTCTGTTACAAAGAAAAGTTTCCTTGATGAGAGGTGAAGACTGCACTTAACAGCAGATATAAAGACAGATATAGATTGTTGGTAGGGATATGTCCATTTAATAAAATGACATTACTAGCCGTGGGTAGTTGGCTAGGTTTCCAGTACCAGGCATGGTTTCCCTTTTGCTGAATAATTTTTTTTTTTGAGGTGTGATCTGTTTTAGTTTAGGTGGGCTTGAACTTGCTTAGGTAGCTGAGGGTGTCTTTGAAGATTTGATTTCCCTATCTTTACATCCCAAATTCTGGAATTATAGGCACACCCCAAATTCTGGAATTATAGGCACACCCCAACAAACCATGTTTACTTGGTTCTGGGGACAGAATCCTTTGCTTTGTGTGTACTGGGCACTCTACCAGCACTGCAGCAAGAATATTCTTAGGATCTAGGAGATTTTCCTGGAGACTTTTATTTTCCTTAGATGAAATCGTATACTGTGATAGTTAACTAGGGCCTTATAGAAATATGCCCTTTACTTTTTTTATGATATTCTTTGTTTTAGCAAACATTTGAGTATCAGTTATTTGTTATGTTCGGTTCTTTGTATAAGGGTGATTAAACATAGATTTTGCTTTGTTTTATCTCCTTGGTTTATTGACCCATGATCTCATAGTACAAATGTCTTGAACTTACTATGGAGCCCAAGGCTAGCCTGCTTTCACCTCTCAGTACTGGAATTACTATTGTTTCTCACACTGGACTTTAGACTGTATTGTTTAAAAGTTTTTAGTCACATTTTCTTATTGTGTATACGGGGCATGATACAGCTTGTGTGTGTGTGTGGGGGGGTCAGATAACAATTGTCAGGAGTCACAACTTAAAGGAGTGGCTCTCTTCCACATGGGAGACCCTGGGATTGAACTGGTTGCCCTGCTTTTTGTGCTTTTCCTTTCTGTACTGTAATATGTATGTAATTGCTAATTTAACAGGAGCCATTCATTTTGAGTCATTTGGTAACTCCTCAGGTCAATAACTTATTTTTATTTCCCTTATGGCTGACTTTTCTACACTAATGTCCTTAGGAAGCCACAGACCTACCTTTCATTGAGAATTGCTGCACATTTGTTCCACAGTTGACCTCATTGGTTCACTCAATTTCCAGCTGTTCCTCAGTAAATAACCCCTCAGTGTCCCAGCTGTATCCCTGATTGCCTGTCACTCCAAAATTAAATCATAAAGTCCTATCATTTTGACTGTCCAGCCGCCCACCTTTCCTCATTTCTGCCATGGTTGACTTAGTTGATGCTGTTTCACATCTCTCCCCAGGGCTTGTTGATTCAGGATAAACTTCAGACTCCTAAGTTCCTCGCTGGAACTGGAGAAACAACTGAAAATGTCTCCTCATTCCAGAAACTGAAGTTCGGGCACTTGTGAATGAGACGAGGTGGAACGGGCAGTGGTAGAAGAGGCTGACGGGCTTGTGCTCTCTGGAGGATTGGCAGACACTGTTTGTGGAGAGGAGGGCTGATAGTGCTTGAGGAGGAATAGTCACACAGAAAAACACTAGCTTTCAGGGAACAGGTAGACTCAGGATAGGGGCAGGCGGAAAGATTGTGTCAGGAGGGGTAATGTCACCTTAGAGGTGACGGGTGGAGTCCCAAGGAATTTAGACTGTTGTGATGTAATCAGATGTATCAGATGAATTGTGGAGTTGTCTAATACACACCTCACACGGATAGTTAGAGGATGACTAGATGGAAGAGTGGACGCGAGCAAAGGCCTCCAGATAAGGTGAGGGGCCAGTGTCACAGAAAGGCTGGCAGATGATAGTATATGGAGTCAGACTGGTAGAAGGCTTTCCGGATGATGATGGGTCGGATGGCTGATGGAGTAGTTGGCAGTACATGGAGGGCAGCTTTATGTAGAGCATAACAGTTTAAGATGCATGTGACTATGGACGTGCACATAGCAATTAGGTGCTTAGATGTTTAGTTGTTGAGCGCAGCTCGTCGTGGTGGCTTTCCCTGGGGATACTTTCTGTAACTAAAAGCTTAAATTGTTTTCTGTAAGCCAAGTACCTTTTAAATAAACTAAATTTTTGAAGTCCTTTTTTTAAAAAATATTTATTTATTCACTTAGTATGTATACAATATTCTGTCTGCATGTATGCCTGCAGGCCAGAAGAGGGCACCAGACCTCATTACAGATGGTTGTGAGCCACCATTTGGTTGTGGGAATTGAACTCAGGACCTTTGGAAGAGCAGACAATGCTCTTAACCACTGAGCCATCTCTCCAGTCCTTGAAGTCCTTTTTTTAAAAAGTATTTTTTATGGTTTACTTAACTTTATTTTATGTGCATTGATGTAAAGGTTTCAGATCCCCTGCAACTGGATCCTCAGATAGTTAGTTGTGAGTTGCCATGTGGATGCTGGGAATTGAACCCGGGTCCTCTGGAAGAGCAGTCAGTGCTCTTAACCACTGAGCCTTCTCTCCAGCCCCTTGAAGTTCTTTTGATTATAGATTACGTTATAAAATTCACATAGTTGTTAAAGTGGCTGTTATGCAGTAGCTATGGAGTTTCCAGATTTGGAGAGATTAGGGCAAGAATTTTACCTTAATCTTACTAATGAGTATTTTAGTTGAATGCTTTTCATTTATCTTTAGTTTTTGAAAGTGGTTGGTGGCAATATAAATAGCTCAGTTTCACATCAGTATAGAAACTATAAAAGCCCGCCCGCTACTGTGCTGTGCATGTTCTCTTCAGCTTTGTTGGAGCATGGGTTTAAATTCAGTAATGCAAAAGTGCATCTATTTATGTCTGCCAAGTTGAATTTATCTGTGTTGTCTCGGTTTTGCTCTTTAAGTTTTACTTTTGTTGTTAGATTAAGGTCAGCAAATTTGTTATAAAACATTGCTATAGCCCCTTTTATTTATTTAATTATCATTGTCATTATCTTCCTCAACATATTGAAGCAGCAGCTGCTCGAAAACCAGACTTGGCCTTGAATTTGTTGACTAAGGATGACCTTGAACGCTACCCTTCTCTGCTTCAGCCTCCCAAGTGCAGGAATTATAGGCTCGTGATACAGTGCCTGGCTTCAGAGTTATTTTAATTATTTGTTTTAGTTCCGTTGCTATTACTGTTAGTGGAAAATCATTAGAAGTTTTATATATGCACTCATCTGCTTGGGCATCTAAACGAATACTCTAAATGTGCACATGCCATAGCACGTGTATGGATGGAGGCCAGAGGACAACTCTGGGCAGTCAGCTCTCTCCATCATGGTATCTGGGGCTCCAACTCAGGTTGTTGGAGCTTTTCTTTTGTTTTTTCAAGACTGGGTTTCTCTGTGAAGCCCTGGCTGTCTTGGAACTGGATATGTAGACCAGGCTGTACTTGAACTCAGTGATCTGCCTGCCTTTGCCTCCTGAATGCTAGAATTAAAGTTGTGCACTACCACTGCACAGCCAAAGCTAAGTGCTTTTATCTGCTGAGGTGTCTTACTAGCCCCACTTTAGCAAATATTTATTTTTTTTAGACACATTCTCACCATTTAGTCTTTCTGGCCTGGAACTCAAAAGATCTGCCTATCTCTGTATTCTGAGTCCTGGGATTAAAGAGATGTATTACTATGCCTGGTTATTATTTATTTTTTTAAATATCTGTTTTAGTTTTTATGTTTATGCATATGCCTAAATGAGTTTTTATGTACCACATTCATCAGGTGCTTGAGGCCAGAGAGTATCAGATCCCCTAAAACTGGAATTAACAGTTGGTTGTGAGTCCTTAATGTGGGTACTGGGAGTGAAACCTGGGTTCTTGAGTGCAGTAAGGGAAGAACTCCCAAGTGCCCTTTGACCTCCACACAAGTGCCATGGCTTGCATCCCTTCCAGTAGACACACTGCTGACCATCTTGCCCTCCTATTTTAAAAACTGTTTATTTTAGTTTACTTTTGTATATATGTGCATATGTGCAATTGTTTGTGGGTGCCCATGGAGGCTGGAGGAGGGTGTTGGATCCCCTCATGCTCAGTTATGAGCTGCCCAGTGTGGGTGTTGGGAACTGAACTCTGATTCTCTACAGGAGCACCAGGTGCTCTTGATCATAACTGAGAAATCTTTAGCCTTATTTTAGCAAAATTTTAAGAATTAATGAGAGTCTAGAAGAACTGAGATAATCTTTTTCTGATGTGGGAAACTATTTTTTTTTAAGTTTCTTTATACATTGTTTCTACCTTTGGAGCAGTCAGACTATTCTGAGTAGACTGTATCTTTTTAGTGATGTCAGAACCCTGCCTGTGGTACAGGCCCGTAATCTCAGCTGCTCAGGAAGCTGAGGCAGGAGTCAGCCCTGTGGGTCACCTGGGCTGTAGACAAGAATTGAAAGCCTGGTCATGTAGTGAGCCTCTGACTCCGGGAGGAAGGTGGAAAGGGCTGGGGATCTGGCTTATGGGCAGCACAGAACTTTATTTATAAGTGCTTGGTCGCCACACTGTGTGGGATCGTGGAATTCAATTTAGAGGTGGCAGGAAGATTTTTGAACATTGTAGCATGAATAATAAAAACCCAGAGACAGAAATTGGGGTTAAACCTGAAAACCAGAAAAGCAAAGCAGCTAAGCCACTGGAGAAGTGTTAACTTCTATTAAGGCTGTGTGACGGTAAACTAAGCAGACAGTCTCTCTCCTCTCATTTTATATCCCCTCTAGTGCTGGGATTAAGGGCACATGACTTCCTAGTACTGGGATTACAGGTGTAGGCCATCACCACTTAGATTTATTTCTGTGTTCTCTTGTGTAGCCCAGGGTGGCTTTGAACTCACAGAGATCCATCTGACTCTGTCTCCCAAATCCTGGAATCACCATTGCTTGACCTCTAGTATCTAGTAGCTTTAGTTTTGCTACTAGATCTTCAGGCAAGATTTATTTTTCAAAATACAAATAATATACCATTACAGAACATGGAATGACTAAAAACCCAGAGTCAAATATGAGGATCTGTAGGGATGGCTCAGTGGTTAATGAGTGCATATTGCTCTTCAAGAGGACCCGAGTTCAGTTCTGCACCCAAGGGCAGCTCACAGCTGGCTGTAACCCCAGCTCCAGGTTATCACAGGTTCTTTGCTGGACTCCTCAGGCTATTTGCTTATATATAATTTAAAAAAATCAAATGTGTAACGAGTCCGATATTTCCTGCAGTGCTTGTGGATGTTGCTTTATGAGATTCTGAACAGTGCGTGCACTTTGTGGCTGTTGCTTTATGTGATTCTGAACAGTGCGTGCACTTTGTACTGCACATGCAGTCACGCCAAGCTGTGCCAGTGAACTCTGCCAGAAACACTTGCACGTTAGAATTGCACTGCTTTACTGTCGCTCCAGTTTGCTGCTTTTTACAGAAGCAAAATAGCTTAATGAGGTAAATGAAGACAGCATTTTCCTATCATTCTTTAGTGTATCTCGAATGGTATTGTGTTAGATAATTGATATTTGAGTTGAGGACAAGTTTCATAAACAATTGTTGAGTGAATTTTGTCTTGGGATTAGGACAGAATTTCTAACAGTATCTGAAATGTCCTAAAACATACTTCATTGGATCTATTCAAAGCGTAATATAAACAAAAGGGAATTCTAGGAGTTTGGTTATAGACTTTCTGGGGTAGGAGCTGGGGTGATGGTTCAGCAGTTAAGAGCACTTGATGTTCTTTTGGTGTAGTGTGCATGTGATTTCAAGGACAGTTGCCAAATAGTTTGTGCCTTCAGTTTGTGTATAGAATGAAGTTGGAGATAGTAGTATCTTTTATGACTGCTTGGGGTTGACTGTGGGAATGTGAGATCAGAATACTTAGAAAACAAAGTACTTTTTAATTAAAACTGCGATCACCTTGTTTTTTATGTAAAATGAATGTGTACTGAAAACAAATAATTTTTTTCCTGTGCTGTCTTATCAAATATGGATGTTCTTTATAATGATGGGAAATGGATACCCTGGAGATGTCCAGGTTTAAAGGGAGCCGGGTGGTGGTGCATGCCTTTAATCCCAGCACTCGGGAAGCAGAAGCAGCAGGCGCATCTCTGAGTTTGAGGCCAACCTGCTCTACAAGAACTAGTTCCAGGACAGGCTCCAAAGCTACAGAGAAACCCTGTCTTGAAAAAAAGAAAAACAAAACAAACCCCACTGTGTAGAATTTGCATGTAATCTGTGCATATCTTCTATTCATTATTATAATATCTCTACAATAGAATTACAGCTATGCTATGTTGTTTATGGGCTAGTAAGGAAAATGTCTAATAATACAGATGCATCTTCCTTGTTTTAAATATTTTTTAATCTTACTGAGTTTAGACTGGTTGAGTTTAGAGAATGTCGAATCCAGAGATGGGGGCTTCATAAAATTTATAGCTGATGCAAATCAGTTACTTCATTTTATTTGCCCTTTAGGTCAGACTTAACTAATTTCTAGAAGTTAAAGTTATACCTTTGAAATTAGAAGATTAAACATGACTGTCTTCTCCAGATAGTATAAATATAGTTTAGAATTTTGGGTTTTGGGGCATGTAGTTTTTCTCTCAAGAAAGCACCGCAGAGGAACTAGGCATTCTGGTGTGTACGCGTGGTCGCAGCACTTGGGAGGTGAAGGCAGCTTATCATGGAATGTCTTTATTTTCTCCATCTGCAGTGATTTAAAGGCATCTGTGATCTCTTAAAGTCTGTAGCCCATCTGCGCGGGCTCTTCTGGCTTTTAGAGTCTCTTGAGAAGTGAAGCCTAATTCTAATAGGTCTGCCTTTAATATTCTTTCTTTGTTCTGTCCATTTAGTATTCTGATTATTATGGACTGAGGGGGCTTTGTGTTCTGATTCGGTCTATTCGGTGTTCTGTATGCTTCTTGTACCTTGATAGGAATCTTTCTTTAAGTTAGGGAAATTTTCTTTTATGAAATGTTTTCTGTGCTTTTGACCTAGGTCTCCCCCCATTTCTATTATTTTTAGATTTGGTCTTTTCATAGTGTCTAGATTTCCTGCATGTTTTGTGCCTGAAGTTTTTGTAAATTTAACATTTTCTTTGAGTGACCTGTTTTTCTATTGTGTTTTCAGTGCCTAAGACTCTGTCTTTCATCTCTTGTATTCTTTTGGTGAGGCTTGCCTTTGTGGTCCCTGTTCAAGTTCCTAAATTTTTCATTTCCAGATTTCCCTCAGTTAGGTTTTCTTTATTAGTTCTGTTTCCACACTCAGGTCTTGAACTGTTTTATTCATTTCTTTCCACTGTTTGTTTTCATAGTTTTTTTTTTAAAGGGATTTATTTCCTCTTTAAAGACCTCTATCACATTCATAAAGTCTGTCTTAAGGTCTTTTTCTTGTGCTTCCGCCATGTTGAAACACTCAGGACCTGCTATGGTAGGATTGCTGGTCTCTATTAGAGACAGAGAGTCCTGGCTGTCATTGATCTTTCTTTTCTTTCTTTTTTTTTAATTCTTTTTTTTTTATTGAGAAAAGGAAAAAAAAACAAGTTTCCACCTCCTCCCAACCTCCCATTTCCCTCCCCCTCCTTCCACCCTTCCCCCCTCCTCCCACCCTTCTCCCCCTCCCTCTCCAGTCCAATGGGCAGTCAGGGTTCCCTGCCCAGTGGTAAGTCCTAGGTCCTCCACCCTCCATCCATATTTAGGAAGGTGAACATCCAAACTGGCTAGGCTCCCACAAAGTCTTTTTTTTTTTTTAAACTGGTGTATACATTTCTGGGGTTGGGAAGACTATAGTTATAGGTGCTGATATCGGTCTTGTCTTTGTTGGTTCTTAAGAGTGTGGTGACTGTGTTGGCCTGGTGGGGAATTCTTCTGGGGTCCTGATGTGTGTGACCACTGGGGGTTCCAGGTGAAACGTGTTTCTGGGTATTGGAGGCTGACACTCAGGAGGGGGTAGACTAGGGTGATGCTGAGGGTCCACGGAGGGAGGGAAGCAGGTGTTCCACCAGGATCTGCTTAGTTCCCTGGGAATGGGGTCTGCTGCAGAGCCAGGGTGAGGCTGGAAGATTGGATTTGGAGGAGTGGAGGGAAAGGTGAGGTCTGCAGTTAGCCTACTTGCTTCCCTGCTCAGAATGGCCTGTGGGTTTTCAGGGAGTCCAGGGAGTGCCTGCTGAAGTTGGGGGCTGGTACAAAGCTGTGGGTGTCTGGCGGTGGGTTGGAGAAGATCTGTGTGATCCACTGGAGATGGGGGCAAGGGTTAAATCTGGAAGTACTCTTTCAAATTCCCATACTGTTCCCTGTAATTCTAAGTGTTTTATAAACGTACCAACATGATCTTTTATAAGAATATGGTACTGTAGGAATACATAGAAAGTACCTGTTCCTTATATTTCATTGCTCATTCTTTTGAATATTTTCATATGGATTTTCAGTTTGAACTCAATGTTTACCTTAAAATATTGGTGTTATTAGTCTTGTGTGGCTGGAAATTGAACCCAGGGCTTTGTACCTGCTAGACAAGCATTGTATCAGTGATGGTTGGTTACCCCAGCTCCAGACTACAGAATTTGTATGTTAGCCACACAGCAGTTAGTTCAGCATCACTATTATGAGACAAATAAGTGTGTGATTTTTTTTTTACCAGTTTGAAAAACAAATACTCATGTTGTTGACGCAAATTCCCTTCTAATTTATCAAAGTCTGTATTGTGCGTTTTAAATGCGGGTTGACCATTCCTAATGTGAAAATCCAGAATCTGAAGTGTCTCCAAATCTAAAATGTTTTCAGTGCTGAGGTGATGCTTTAAGTAGAAAGTTATATACCTTGACTTCACTGTTTGGCCGCAGTCAAGATATAGGCACTCCAAACCTATGAAGTCACCTTCAGACTGTGTTTAAGGCATATGTATATAAAACACAAATGAATACACGAGTATTCATGAATCTGAAATACTTCTTGTCCCAGTCAACCTGTGATATTTTGTATATGAGGTAAACGGATTTTGCACAGATACTATAAGAAAACAGTGTGGGGACTAGAGAGGTGACTCAGTACTCTTCTGGAGGACTTGGGTTCAATTCCCAGCATGCATATGGCTTACAGTTGTCCATAACCCAAGTTCCAGGCGGTCTGATGTTACCTTGTGTCCTTCACAGGCACCACTGTGCAAATGGTACACAGATACACATGTAAGCAAAACACTCATAAATATAAAAAATTTAAAAAGCGGAAAAGAAAAGAAAATATCTGTTATTTTTAAGAAATGTTGAGATAAGAAGTGTGACTAGAGCTGGGGCTCATTTAGTGAAGTTCTCGTCATGTGAGCGTGAGTTCAGATCTCTAGTACCCGAGTGAGATGAACCCGTGCTGGAGAGCAGCGCCTCAGTTCTGAGGAGGGAGACGTGTGCGTGTACACACACACACACACACACACACACACACACACACACACACACACACACAAATGAAAGGGGAAAAAGTGTAATTATAATCTTGTTTTTGCTGTTCCAGATTATATATGAACAAGAAGGGGTATATATTCACTCATCTTGTGGAAAGGCCAATGACCAAGACAGCTTAATTTCAGGAATATTACGTGTTTTAGAAAAGGTAAGTTTCTCATTAATGACTTGTTTAGTAATAATTTATGATAGTGGTTCTCATTGGTGCTTTGAAGCAGAGTCTGAACCTCATATGTAAGACACTGTGTTTGAACAATGGTTGTAAATTTAATATAGAAATAACATTAGAAACAAAATACCTTAGGTATACCAATGAAAGTCATGACATATTTAAATATGTATGTAAAGGTGTACATGTTGGTGCATGCCTTTAATCCCAACCCAGCACTTGGGAGGCAGAGCAGGTGGATCTTAATGGTTTGAGGACTAGCTTGTCTATATAGCATGTTCCAAGACAGCCAGGACACCAGAGAGATTCTATCTGACCAAAAAAGGGGGAATATATAGACATTATAATAATACAAACTTTTTTCATATTGAAAATAATTAGATTTAAATTTTCATAACAATTGTTAAATAATGGTAACGTCAGAATGTGTAAAATACTAATTTTTTAAATATTTATTTATTATTTATTATGTATACAATAGTCTATCTGTGTGTATGCCGAAGGCCAGAAGAGGGCACCAGAACTTATTACAGATGGTTGTGAGCCACCATGTGGTTGCTGGGAATTGAACTCAGGACCTTTGGAAGAGCAGGCAATGCTCTTAACCACTGAGCCATCTCTCCAGCCCTAAAATACTAATGTTTAGTTAGTATTTTACACATTGTGTAATTTAAAATTTTATTTTGCATTTAGAAATAAAAAATGGATCAATATCAAGGTTTATTGGGGTACCAGCCCCCTAAACCTCTCAGGATCCAGAAGGAACACTATACCAAGCACAGGAACTTGCTAACGGGATCTGAGGGTAAAAGGAATGAATCGGCTCACACATATCTTCTTGTCATGTTCCATTTAGTCTTCCAGCATTCTCTCGATCCCACGGGTTTCCAGCTTATATACCCACACAGGCACAATTAGCAATTCTCTGGCAATAGCAAGGATACCAGACTTGTATTTTTCAGGGCCAACAAGACAGATAAGGCTGACAAAGTGGATGCCTATTATCTTATGTCTCGGGGGGAGGGCATATCTGAAAAGGGTAAAGAGAGGAAGGGGCTGTGATTTCTAAGAGGGGGAGAAGGGAGTTTGTGTGTTAACTATGTCTGTGTGGTTTGTTAAGCTTGAAGCTTGTAATAACGTAGAAAAAAGAGGAAGAAAACGCAGCAGCACTGTGCACTCTGAGCACTTTCTTCCGTTTCCTACGTGACTGGGAACGCAGCGTCATGCTAGCCATGGCAGCCAGCATAAGCTGTGGAAGGAAAACGGGTGGCATTTGATCTGCATTAGTATTTTTGTCAAATGTTAGCTGATTAAAGGGAACCTCTCAGCTCTCCCCATTCAAAGGCAAGAACTACAGCTATGTGGTAAGATCTGGAGTCGGGCAATTCCAGCCTCTGGGCCAAGTGGTGGCTTTGTTCCCGCTGACCCCTAAGTGGGAAGAATTTTCTTTCTCTGGGGCCTTTTCGAGGATACAAGGCTCCTAGCATATATTCTCTATTTCAAGATTATACAGCCAAATGAAAAGACATCCTTCTGATTTCTCACATTATATGTCCCCAGTACATAGGAAAGTATTTATGACACACACACACACACACACACACACACACACACACACACACACACACTGAGAGGCTAGGGAAAGAATGCAATTAGCACGTTTAAAATTACAGGTAGAAGCAACAGATACTCTGGAGTCTGTATTTCTTACAGACCTTGGAAGGCAAGTTTCCTCCAGCGGAAGTTAATTCTGGTGGGTTGACATCTACAATATTAATTGCTACTTCTGTAATAAATGATAAAGGCTCTCAGGTAGATTAAGAACATAATATGTTGATAAATTCTAAATATAATTCATGGTGTCTTTCTTCAGGATGCTCAAGTTATATTGATGAATTCTTGTTGTTTTTTTTTTTTATGTAGGATGCTGAAGTAATAGTGGACTGGAGACCATTGGATGATGCATTAGATTCTTCTAGTATTCTGTATGCTGGAAAGGTATTTAAAAAATATGACTGAGAGATTGCTGTATGTTTTCTTTTTGTGTGTATATATAGGAATGTAGGCATGCATGTCTTGTTTGCTACCCTGCTCTAATGCCCTCCTCCATCCCCCTCTCCACTTTGTGGTTTCCCTTTTCCTTCTCTGCAGTAGTCCCTGTGTGCCAGTCATGTCTTTTCTGTGTATCAGTCACATGAATTTTTCCCCTCTTCTCCATCCCTTCAGGTCCCCTGCCCTCATCTCTTCTTTAGTCACACACATAATTGACTATGTAGATCAAACTGGTCTTGAACTTGCATAGTCCTTCTGTTTCTGCCTCTCAAGTGCTGGCATCACAGGCTTCTTGCCACCACACCCCACATAAAAATAATCTTTATTTTTATTTGTGTATAATCTGTTTGCTCTGAATGGTTTCTCTTGTTAGCTCTGTTTCACTTGGATGCCATCTTTTTTTTAGACACTTATTTTGGTATTTGGAGGGTTTTGTACTGTAAGGCTCATATTTAATAGCAGATGTTTTCTTTCATTATGGCTAGGCCTGCTACTAGTGGGATTCTTCTCTGTGGATGACTAATCTGTTCTCAGGTGGGAACCCCTGCTATCAAGTTCTCATTATTTTTCTAGTTCATTTTTTCAGAATAGAGTTATAGATCCCTGCCCAGAAAGGTCAGGCCGGGATATTAGTGTTGGGACAACTCAGCTGAAGAAGAGACCTGGGAGTGTTGGAATCTTCATTATCTACATGGACTTCAGCTACACCCTTGTTTTCATCCGTGCACTTGCTTTCTCACAGCTCATAGACGTTCTGTTTTACATCTTCTAATGAATAGAGCTTTATCTATAGGACTGGTAAGATAGCTCAGTAGGTAAGGGTGCTTGCTGACAAGCCTGATGACCTGAGTTTGATCTCCTGAGCCCTACATGTAGAAAAGAGAACTGGCTTCCAAAAGTTGTTGTCTAGTCTCCTTATGTGCACAGTGTCTGTGCATAACAGTCATGGCACACACACACAGAGTCTGAAAAATAAATATGAAACAACTAGAACCTTTAGTCTTCTGGAGTTCTGTTAATTTTCCTACTTATAAAAACTTAAATATTTATTTTTATGTGAGTGTGTGTGTGTATAAGAGTGTACCTGCTTATCTGTATGTGTACTACATGTGTGCAGTGGCTGTAGGCCACAGAGGGTGTGGTTACAGGTGGTTGGTAACTGCCCAAGGTGGATGCTGAACCTGGGTCTTCTGTAAGAGTAGTACAAGCCATCTCTCCACCAGCTTTCTATTTTTAGCTTAGACTTTATTGTAATTTCTCTAATTTTTTTAAAACATGATCTGCCATTTCTGAGCCTATTTGTAGGGAAGGTGGACACTGAGAGAGGTGGGGGTGATAAGACTCTGAGGGTCTTAGCTTTCCTTGTCACCAGGCTGTGGTTGTAGAAATGGCAGCAAGGGAAATGAGATTGTTGGTGTTATTGTCGTTGGATGAACAAAAGTGCTTTCTGAACTGGGCTTGGTAGTGTGCCTATAATAGGGGGGAGGATGAATCTCTTGAGTTCAAGGCCATAGGAAAAGAAAACTAAAATAAAAGCCAACTAAGCAAAGCTCCAAGGTAGCTCTCTGAAAATGGCCTTTGAGGTAGAACCTGAAAGAAGAAAATTATTCTGCTTTCCAGTTGCATTTTCAGATGGTCTTCTTTTCAGTTGCCTGCTGTTAATGTCTGTTTTCTTGTGATTTGTGGTTTCATCCTGCTCCTACTATCTTCCTTTTCCTTTAACAAAAATTACAATGGAAATGAGATACATGAGTCTTCAACACAGAGTTGTTTTACTGCTTCAGAACCGTTTCTTTCCTCGTGCCTGGTTAGTGTATCTTCTAGACTTTAATCTGTGTTTCTTACGCTAGAACACTTACCTGTGTTAATTTGTATGCTTCATTGTTCTTTTATACAGTTTTGTAACTTTCTGATTGTATTTATTTTATGTGTTGAACAAATACCCCTGGGGACAAACATAAACCTGCTCTTAGGTAATGGCACTTTGTGGGAACATCATAGGATATATCGACACAAACCTAGATGATGCACGTCATCCACCTGATGTGACAACACTGTATGTATAATATCGAGGCTGGTGTGACACAATGTAGTGCTGTATAGTATAATAAAGTATCCTCTAATGACAAAGACATAAATACGTAAGCAATGTACATAATAGCTGTTTTCATTATCACAGATATATTGCCCGTAGTTTGTTGTGCTGTGCTTTGTGTGACTGCTGTATGTGCTAAGTTTATTTACACTGGCATTATCACATGCGTCAGAGTAGTGCTTTGTGCCACAGCACTAGAGTGCTGCTAAGCTGTGCTTAAGTCATTTTTCAGTTCCATTCTAATCATATAGAGTCATTGTCATATATATGGAAGTTGTTTACTCAAATCATTACATGATGCTTGACTATAAATTATAAGTAAATTTGAGTATGTATCAACCTTTAAGATCTAGCCTAGTATTTGTCTGCCCTTTAATTACTTACTCTCTCTTTGATGTATACTTTAATTTTTAAAAATTCAACTAAACTGCCCTCCTGCAGTCAGAACTAGGAAATACTATTGCCAACAGTGTAAGACTGTCTATTTTCTCAAACTTTTTAAATATTTAATACTCTTAAAAATAAGGCAAAATAAAATCTTATTTTTTTTAACTTTTCCTTATTTCTATTGGAAATTGTTTTATCTTAGTGAATTTTTTGCTCTTTTATTTATATGGGTGTTTTGCTGACATTTGTTTGTGTACCACACGTATACCTGACGCCCAGGCAGTTTAGGAGAGGATTGGTTCACTCGGGAATTGGAGGTAACAGATGGGTGAACTGACATGAAGATTCTGGAAATTGAACTCTGGCCCTGTGAAAGAACAAGTGCTCTTAATCAATGGGGCGTCTCTCTAGTCTTTGACTTCCTTATTCATGCCATGCATTTCTTAGTTTTTTACATTTTTTTTTGTGTGTGTATGTGTCTGTCTCTGTGTGTCTGTGTGTGTCTCTCTACATGCATGTTCATGTGGAGGTCAGAGGACAGCCTGTGGGAGGGAGGGAGTTCTGTTCTTTTACCATACGCATTCCAGGAACTGAACTCAAATTGCCAGCCTTGGCAGCAAAAGCCTTTACAACTCTTGCATCTCACCAGCTTCCTTTGTTTGCTTTCTCTTTGTTTACGTGGAGTTGGTAGGAGTTGTTTTGTAGTCTGGAAATCGGATACGTTTTGCTTTCTTTTCTCTTTTTGTAAGATGACTGCCATATTTTTAGATACCACAACTCTATGCAAAATGGCACAATGAGGAATTGAGATGAAACTTACCATGGAAACCAAATCTTGTGGAAGCCCTGAGTTGTCTTCTGTACATAACTGACTGGCAACCCTAACTGCAGAGGGTGATACAGATGAGCAAGGGGGAACTGGTACTCATGCTGTTTGCCACAGACAGATTCCGACGTCATTCACGGGGGCTCAGATGTTATGCACTGGCATGCACTAGCTTTAGACTTAAAATATTTATGTTATTGTTTCAGGACTCCAGTTCAGTTGTAGAGTGGACCCAGGCCCCCAAAGAAAGAACTCATCGAGGATCAGAACTCCAGAGCAGTTATGAAGCAGAGTGGGACATGGTTAATACAGTGTCATTTAAAAAGAAGCCACATACCAATGGAGGTATGAATGAAATCTTTGCAGTCTTAAATTGAACAAAGTGCAAAGAAATGCTTCAATGTTCCTCAGTAAGGAAGAATGATTTTACACTTCACTATGTATGAATAACTAATTTTGTCCTGTTTTTATTTTTTTGTTATTGCTGTGAGTTCAAAAGAGGATTTAATGATACTTGTCCTGTTTTTTTTTAGTTACTAATAGCAAAATAAACACTTAAAAAAATTAACTCTGTTAAACTCTGTGTGGTAAGTGCATACCTGAGCTCAGCCCTGGGAGGGTGAAACCGGAGGATCCTGAGCTCAAGGGCAGCCTGTCTCCATCCGTTAGTTCCAGGCCAGCCTGGCCAGTACAGCAAGACCCTGTCTCAAAAACAAGAACTCCACACATGCTTTTCTTGATCTAGTATTTTATCTTGAAACACCAGGGGGAGATGGAGTATCTTGCTAAACTTTACTATGCTGACTTCAGTGCTTATTCTGATTTTCATAGCTGATTTCAGTCTCTTGTATATGTTTAGTTACTATTTCCCTTTGTGTTGTAAGAGGTTGCTTGTTCATATCTCGGCTGCCCATACTCCTGAAATAACCACACAGAAACTGTATTAATTAAATCACTGCTTGGCCTATTATCTCTAGCTTCTTCTTCTTTTTTTTTAAATAGTTATTTATTTATTATGTATACAATATTCTGTGTGTATGTCTGCAGGCCAGAAGAGGGCACCAGACCTCATTACAGATGGTTGTGAGCCACCATGTGGTTGCTGGGAATTGAACTCAGGACCTTTGGAAGAGCAGGCAATGCTCTTAACCACTGAGCCATCTCTCCAGCCCCCTATCTCTAGCTTCTTATTGGCTAAGTCTTACATATTAATTTAACCTATCTCCATTAATTTCTGTATCACCACGTGGCTGTGCTTACTTGCAAAGTTTCAACATGGCTTCTCTCTGACTCTGCCTCCTTTCTCCCAGCATTCAGTTTAGTTTTCCCTGCCTATCTCTATTCTACTGTCATGGGCTCAGACAGTTTATTAACCAATGGTATTCACAGCATACAGAGAGGAATCCCACATCACCTTTGTATATTTAAATCTATATCTACTATATGGTAACTATAGAAAGAGTCAAGATAACAGTTTGATATTATACATGCTAGTCCACATCAGAAAAATAGCATATATTCCATAAATTCATGTATTTATACTGAATATGATCTAACTAGCTCATATGTGTTATGGTCAATTTGTTTGTGATTGCTTGTTAAGAAGTTGAGTATATAGTTAAAATGTTAGGTATTTTTGGTTTTGTAGTATTGATCTCTTTGTGGTTTGTAATGAAAAGAATATTTTCTTTTTTAATGATTTTGGCCTCAATTTAAAAATCCATCTTTCTTCACTCAAGAGGATAGCAGTATTTTTGGAGCATGTTTTGTTTACATTTATACACCATTATTTTTAATTAAAGTTGATTTTAATGTGTAACCTGTGGAATCACTCTCATATACAGAAGTTACACTTCATACTTAATTGTAAGAAACAGTTGCAGTGGAGCAGTAAATAGAATCTCATAGCTTTGCTACTAGATCATACAGGCATGGACTTTTGGGGTAGGGGAGGCAAGGGAAGACATTTAGGCGTTCAGTTTTATTT
>NC_022024.1:11609770-11622870 GCF_000317375.1 Microtus ochrogaster
TAGACCAGGCTGGTCTCGAACTCACAGAGATCCGCCTGCCTCTGCCTCCCGAGTGCTGGGATTAAAGGTGTGCGCCACCACCAACCGGCTAAAACACCAAACAAAAGATCTCTTTAAGATTTATAAACCTCAGTTGTAACTGTTGATATCGCCTGGGAAGATTAGATATGAAACGAAACAGAGAGCCAGACTCTGGGGCAGCTGGAGCTTGGGCATCAGTATTGCCCAGAAAAGCTTCAGGAGGGTTTGATGTGTGATCTGAGTTGAGGATTAGTTCTTCTGATTTGTTCACAGAGCTTAGCAGGTGAGGCAGCTTTGTTTTCCAATTGTGAAATGTTAGGGAAATAACTTGTATCAATGCATTTAATTACGCAAACCAAGTTTTCTTGTGACACTTTCATCTATTATGTGTTTTTACCTCCTGATCTTTTTCCTTTTTTCTAATAGTCCTAAGGAAATGCCTCCCCCCCCCCTTTCTTTTTTTTTCTCAGCTTGATCTAGGGCTCATGTGTCCCTGGCTGGCCTGACACTCTCTGAGGAGATCTGCCTGCCTCTGCCTCTCCAGTGCTGAGATTAAAGTCTGTGCTACCATGCCTGTCTGGGGAAATAATTTCTAAGAAATTGAATTTCTTGAAACATTTTAATATTTTGTGTTTTTGAAAATTTTATTTTACTTGTTTCAAACTTAGCTTTTATATTTTTTACTTTGTATCCCCCTTCCCATGACTTATAAAGGGAAATTAGGAATCACCTTTAAAAGTGGGTTATCAAGCTCATTTAACTTGGTATTTCTTAGGAACATGTAACGTTATAATTCAAATACTTTGCTTTTATAGCAAATTAGTGTTTTGAAACTGTTTACTTCCAGAAACAGTTCTGGCTAGCATTCCACCCCAGCAATGTCATGCTCTTGCTGTTGATTCTATTCAAGGTGTACAGAGTTAGTGGACCGTTTTATTGTGCATTGTACTTTTTGGCTGTTCACTTTCCCCATCTCAGTGTGTTGGAGGTACTTTGCATGTTCATTAGAACTAATGTTTGGTTGCTGTTTGTTGTTGCTTTAAAGAGAAAGGACATTCCAAATGAAGTCTTGTCTACTCTTAGGTTTTATTTTGCTGTCATTGCTATCCACTTGGCTGCTGATTGCACATCTTGCCGACTACTCTAGCTGATGTGCTCTCTAGCTTTTCTTGCCTTTACTGAGCATGCTGTTGATTACATTCTAGCCACTTCTCTAGTGCTGGAGATGTACCTGGAAACAAAACAGTTCCTGCCCCCCTCCCTTTATTTTTATTTTTTTGAGACAGGATTTCTCTCTCTCTTCCTCCTTTCTTTCCCTCTCCCCACCCCCTTCCCAACCTCTACTCCTTACACTGGCTTTCCTGGAATTTGCTGTAGAGACCATGTCTGGCCTAAGGAAATAATTTCTAAAAGTTGAATTTCTTACATATTTTTATGTAACATTTTTAATATTTATGTAACTTTATATTCTCTTTAAGCTTGTATTTTAATGGAAAGACTTGTAGAATTGAACATTGTAATAGTTCTCATTTTTGTCAGAGCTTTAAATGGGGAGATGTGATTTCCTTTTTATGTAACATGTCATATCATTAAGGGAAATGTGTATAAAATGTTTGCTTTTAAAATGCATAAATTGCATGTATTATGTAATATTCTTCATAAGGTTTTGCTGCAGCTTCAGTTCAGTCCAATTGAATGCAATTATAATTTTACTTTTTTGTTTCTAAATTGTTATTACTGTTTTCTATGAAAATATTTTTAGTTTTTGCAAATAATCTAGTAGCATGCACTTTTTCTAGGCCGTTCAGGTGTATACACACAGATGATAGATGGGGTAAGTTGAAATGTTTAGAAATGTCCTCACCCTTCTAGGAGCTTGTGCTATTGTAATGTTCAGCCTATGGATGTGGCACTTAATCTAGTATCAGCTTGAGTCAGGAGTTCACCATTCAAACCAGTGTGGAGCCCATGTGGGTCAGTGCGTACCCTTCATTACGTAGCCTTTTATGACAGTGGCACCTATTAGGAAATATAGGAGACGATGGAATTGAATGTCTCTAATTACATAGGAAGGTGACATATGCCGGTTAGCACCAGTTAATCTCTTTTGAACAAGTTTTGTAAGCATAATTATGTGTATGGTGAGCTGGAATTCATAAAAGTCTTGAATAATAAGAGTAAAATTTATCTTATGAAATAACATTCTTAGAAGCATACTGTTTTTCTTTTAGATTTCAGAGATGTTTCTGAGTTCAATTATGAAAACAAAGTAATATTTTATATTGGAAATTATAAGTAGTAGGAAATACTTCCTGTAAGAAAATGATTTTTAAAATAGTTTTATGACTTTTTAAAAAGCAATCTTTAAGTTGCTTGTTAACAGTTGTGATAATATTCATGGTTTTATTTTCTGCAAATGTTCCACGCATCCAGAACGGTGGGGCTGCATATGTGGTTTAGAGTGCTTACCTAGCATGCACAGCACACAGTGTCTTGAGTTTAGTCCTCAACACTAATCAGCTGGGCATGTGGCACATGTTTCTAATTTTAGTTTCCCAGAAATAGAGGCAGGTGGATCAGACATTGAAGGTATCCTCATTAAACACAGGGGGAAACTGTAGTGGTGTAGTGTATCCCCAGGCTAAACAAAGAGCTGTTAGGTAAATGGGAAGAACATTGTTGATACTTTAAACAAAGATGAACGAAAATATTTTGCCCCGCTTTCTTGTTTTTAAGATGCTCCAAGCCATAGAAATGGGAAAAGCAAGTGGTCATTCCTGTTCAGTTTGACAGACCTGAAATCAATCAAGCAAAGCAAAGAGGGTATGGGCTGGTCGTATTTGGTATTCTGTCTAAAGGATGACGTCGTCCTCCCTGCTCTGCACTTTCATCAAGGAGATAGCAAACTACTGATTGAGTCTCTTGAAAAATATGTGGTATTGTGTGAGTAAGTATCAAATTACTTTCTACTTACTGAAACAGGATCATGGTATTAATCCAGGTCAAGCTATATGTACTTGTCACTGAGCATTGGCGACTTGTGTGTACAAGGGCATCAGCATCTTAACATTTTGCTGGTTATTTGGCTTAGTGATTGAATAACGTTTGAGTATTTTAAACCTTAAACTTTCTATCAACTTATTAGCTTTTTACATTTATATGTTACATCTATTTATTGTTGTGCATACGTGTGGATGCATGCCATGGCATACATATGAATATTATTGGCTCTCTCCTACCATGTGCATCCCTGGGATTGGACTCAGGTCATCTGGGTTGGCAGCAGGGACCTTTACAGTGATCCATTCTTGCTATCCCAATGTGTTAGTTTTTTTTTTTAAAGGGAAAATTAGTCCAATATTCTTATGATTTAATGATGATGGCTCAGTAATTGTGAAATATAGTTTCTTAAATTACCTATTATGTATCTGGATTTAAATATATAAGTTGGAAAATAGGGACCTTTTGCTTTGCAAAAGTCCAGACTCATTTATTCACCTCTGGGCACACAGTTCCTTTCTTCTTCTTATTTCCAAGAGATACTCTTTAGATGTCATTTAGAAAAGACTACACTGATCACTTGATAATCAGCTGTGAATAAGACAGGCTTGCTCCTGACCTCTGAGGTGTGATGTCATGGAGAATGGTGACAAAGGACAAAACTAAGCTGAGGGGCGCCTGAGGCTGAGATGCAGTGGGAGCTCCCAGAAGCTGGGGGAGCTTCATCTAATGTGTACTGAGGTGAACAAGGAAAGATTCTTAGAAACAGCAGCTCTGAAGTTGAGACTTGAACCATTAGCATGGAAGGAAGGAGAGAGTTGGCAAGAGAGGATATTTTGGCTGGAGAGAAGAGCAGAAATGCGCTACAGTCTCAGCGTTGTTGTAGGCCTGTGATGTTTGGAACAGGGAGAGGACCAAAAGTTAGTTATTCCATGGCCGTAGAGAATGAATGCTTCAGTGTGAAGGCTCTTATAGCCACGTTAGCAAGTTGCTCAGTCACCCACAGGAGTCAAGGTGGCCTGCACTAGGAGAGTGGTGGGTAAGCTAGAGCTATTGGGTGTTGTAATTGGTTGGGTGTATGGAGGTGAGAAGGGAGAGGTGTTAAGAGAACTGCAGGAGATGGCTGTTACCTTCATTAACCAACTCCTCACTTAGTAGCAGAGTTTGTACTTTTCCAAGTTTAGATACTATGAAAAGCCCAGAGTAACCATAGAATTGGAAGATTTTTTGCCCATGTGCTTTTTGGTATGAAGGTGAACCTGTACTTCATTGATCAGCTGTCTGGCTGGCACTAGGCACACTGTTTTATGTTAGGAAGAAAAAAAGGCAGGCCTGTTTGGTGGGCTGGATAGACTGGGGAGCGCTAGTTAGATTTCAGAAGAGATAATAGCATTATTAGAGAAAAAGTTCCTGGCTGTTGAATATCAGACATTAAGATTCAGGCATTTTAGCACCATAGTTAGTTGAGTATTAGCCAGTGTTGCAACATCATTCACTGAAGAGGGTGTTCTGTGTACGATTTTGATGAAAACATTGTATTTAATATGAGGGAAGTGTAGTAATCCCCTTTCTGTACTGGTCACGGCATACTTTGGAGATGTAGGCTTAGTTTACTTTTGCATTTTGAGACAGGTTCTTGCTCTGTAGTCTGGGTAGGTCTTGAACTTGGAATCCTTCTTCCTTAGCTTCTAGAATGCTGGGATTACAGGTATGCACCACTCTCTGGCTCAGAAGTAGTAGGCTTAGTCTAAAGCACTTTATTTTAGATGTGTTAGCCTCTCTTGAACAGAAAAGAGGTGTGCAGAGAGGGGTCAAAGTGGTCTTAGGAAAAGTAGTTGAAAGATGTAGGAATTTGAAGAAGGATCCTTGGTGCAACACTTCTTCCTGTGCTGGGTGAGACTTGGCCTTGTCATAGCCGTGTGTGTGTGTGTGTTGTATTTTGTTTTGTTTTAGGGTCTTAATGTAACCCAGGCTGATCTTGAACTTGATATATACCAGATGCTAGTCTTAACCTTCTAATCTTTCTGCCCTTACCCCCTAAGTGCTTGGATTACATGTGTGTTTCTTCTATCTTAAGTTTCATCACATGACATACCTTTCTTTGAGACACATGGTTTTTGTGTTCCTGGAACCACTAAACTCTTTGTCTGTAGCTCATTTATATATACTATTGCTTCTATTTGGATCAGTCTCTTTTTGGAGTTTCTGAGGTCTCAATTTGATACTTACTTCTCCAGAGGGATTTTCCTGGATACCTCCTCTCCATCTAATGTTTATTTCTGTCTCTACTCCTCCCTATTTATTTCCTTGATTGCTTTTTTTCATGTCACTTAAGAGTATAATTATAGGCGGAGGCTGCTTCTTCATTTCCCAGCTGCCCAGGCCCCAAATAATCACACAGAAACTTCTATTAATTAAAACACTGCTTGGCCTATTAGCTCAGGCTTCTTATTAACTAACTCTTACATCTTAAATTAAACTCATTTCTGTTATTTTATAAGGTTCCGGGGTGTCTTTCTCCTTCTATGGCTTCATGGTGTCTCCCTAGCTCTGCCTACTCTCTCTCTCTACTTTCTGTTCAGATTTTCTGCCTGGTTTTACTCTGTTAAACCATTGGCAAAAAAAAAAAAACCCAAAAAAAACAACAACAACAAAAAAAAAACTTCTTTATTAACCAATGACAATAAAACATTCACAGGACACAGGGAATCCCACATCATATAATTTTGTCTATTGTGCTGGCTAGTTTTATGTTACCTTGACACAGCTAGGGTCATTTTCGCATAGGAGTCTTCAATTGAGGAAATACCCCCACCAGATTGGCCTGTGGTACATTTTCTCGGTTGATGATTGATGTGAGAGGGTCCAGCTCAGTGTGGGCAGTGTCACCCCTGGGCTGGTGATCTTGGGTGTTACAAGAAAGCAGGCTGAGCATGCCAGGGGAAGCAGGCCAGTAAGCAGCACCCTCCATGGCCTCCTATTCTTTCCTCCCCAAGTTGCTTGTATCCATGGTATTATATGACACAAAAGAGAAGCCCTAAGACATCTATTTATTTACTTCTTCCATGTTCTTGTCTTCTAATTTCAATTTCATAAGGATAGAGGTAGTATTTGGTTTTTGTTTTTCCTAGTTCCTACCCACAAAGGCTAGTACATTATAGATACTCAATTAAAGTTGAATGAATAAATGATATGATGATTGTCAGTTTGATATATACTTTTGAAAAAGTAGCTATGAGAAGTAAATTTTAAATTAGTTTTATATGATTTCAAAGAAGCTGAAAGACTGGTACAGTCTCAGGAAATATAATTTTTTAAAATTTTTGTGGTTTTCCTGAGACAGGGTTTTTGTCTCAAGACCTTGACTGTCCTGGAATTCACTAATGTAGACCAGGCTGGTTTCAAACTCAGCATTCATCTCGAGTGCTGGGATGAAAGGTATGCACCTCCACCACCCAACATTTTTATTTTAATACTGGGTGAGTTTAAAAATAGTAATAACTTAGGTAATTGAATGTGTATTGGTGGCCGTGATATGTAGGCAGGATATAATATCTGTTTTCTGAATTTACAAATATAATAAGTAGACATAGGGGCAGAGGTGATGTTAAAATGCTATTGTTAGTGAGATGTGAGAGCGTGGCCTTATGGTTGTGTCAGCAGAGTTTGAGCTCACTTTTTACATCCTGTTTAAGGCCGGATCACTTGCCGTGTAACTGAAAACCGCCTTCTCCTGTGGTAAGAAGATCCATGAAAAGGAGAGGCCTGGAAAGGGCTCTACCAACCACACTCTCTACTCCCTCATCTCAGCACACAGGTCTAGGAAAGAGAGTTTCTTTAGAACTCACTGCTGTTTAAAAACGGGAAGCCATGGGATGATGTCCTAGATGCAGCACTGCTGCTTGCAGGAAAGGTAGCAGTGCAGAAGTATGGCTCCTGCCTTGTTCACTTCTTCATTGCTGTGACAGAATCCTAGACAAAAGCAACTTGAGGAAGAAGGAAGAGTTCACTGTGGCTTGTAGTTGGGTGTAGTCAGTCATGTTGGAGGATTCATGGAAGCTGAAGCTTGAGCCGCTGGTACCATTGCATCTGAAGTCAGAAAGATGGGAGAGGGTCCTTTTTATTGAGTCCAGCACCCCAGCCTGTGCAGTGCTTCCGCCCGCAGTAAGATGGCTCTTCCCACCTCAGTTCAGCTAACCTATCTCCTCCCTCTGCCATGCCTAGAGGCTTGTCTACTGGATGATTCTGAGATACAAACAAGATTTATTATCTCATCTTTCTACAGTATTAATATTAACCCCTTCAGTATTGTTTTCTCCCCACTGAGCTGGTCTTCATATGGATGAGCAGAGAATGCCAGTGAGCCTTATAAAAACCAAGGATGCTAGGCCAGTGGTGTATAATTTGCCATTTCAGTTTTGATTAACAGCTTCTTCGTACTTATTTCTTATTATTTCTTTATTATTTCTTAAATGGTTTTCTTATTCTAGATAACCAGTGTTAACATTAATTGGTGTAATAAGTTTTTTTAATTTATGATCATCAATTAATGCACTATATTCATTTGGAGATAAGAATTGGAGTTCAACTGCAGTTAAGAAGAAATCGCCACATTGCAGCATGTAACCACAAAAGCTTTCCCTAGAAACTAAAGTGTATGCTAGCATGTGAGTGAAGCATTCTATGCGACTGAGTTACTTTCTGTTCCAGGCTGTGGGGTTTCCCCCATTAATACATGAGTATCCAAGCAGTAAAACATTTTTCTAAAAAAGCCAACTTGGTTGTATCATCATATTACACTAACCTTTTGCAGGGTTAGTTTCTGTATATAAAGTTTTGGTGTTGTGAGTACTCTATAACATTGATTTAAAAACATGTATAGATATTTTGCCTGCATGTATGTATTGTGTACATTTTGTTCCCTTTTTATAGAACGGGCAGTGCTTTTATTTTCGTTATTAATTTAGATTTTAAGTAGCTTGATGTTATTTATAGTTAGAAACAAAATCACGCTGGCCGGTGGTGGCGCACGCCTTTAATCCCAGCACTTGGGAGGCAGAGGCAGACGGATCTCTGTGAGTTCGAGACCAGCCTGGTCTACAAGAGCTAGTTCCAGGACAGGCTCCAAAACCACATAGAAACCCTGCCTTGAAAAACCAAAAAAAAAAAAAAAAAAAAAACCAAAAACAAAATCACCCCAGCACCAGAAAACCCAATTCCTACTTTACCTGCTTTTCAGTACACATTTAAAATTGGTCTACTGTAAACATGACCTGTGAGAAGAGAATACAAACCTCTGCATTTTAAACATCCATCCTAATTTTAGAAAAACATTGAAAATGTAAGGGTTTGATTGTCCCATGTCAAATGATTGGACCACAGTGATTAAAAAAAAAGCCAAGAAGTTTTTTAGCTTCTATTGTCTTCACAGACCCAGTGTTGTTTGTGACCATGTAAGGAAAAGATCCTGTTTTGGATTTCATATCCCCTCTACCATTGCTGCTTTATTCTGTTGTGTTAGAATCGAGACAAGATAGCTGTTATTAAAGATCTTATCTCAAAACATTTATAATGAACTAGAGGTGTATTGTAGTAGAAAAACACATTTAGTTTTTATTTTAACCATAGAACATTTAGTAAGTCAGTTGTAATCTATAAGTCTTCAAAAGTAGAAAAAAGAATGGTTAGTTTGTCTGATTCTGTGGCATTAGATGTGTATTTGGAAAGCACACTGCTTATTCTGTGGTTACTAAGAAGTGTGGAAAGATACCTGTCCCTAGAGCTTTAGTAAGCAAACTAAAAACATATGGTCCCTGAAAATGAATATATATATAATCATTTAAAATACTTTTGTATGTATGCTTTTATTGTGGTTAGCATCATCACCGAGGAACCTTCATATCTCATATTTTTAAACATTTTGTATTTTAATGCTAATAAGCTGTGTAACAAATTTGGAAACTCCAAATAATTTCCTATTTTGTACATATATACTTGAATCCTACAGTTTGGTGTCATCTGTTTTTCTGATGACAATGACATTTATATTATAGACTACTCCATTGTAAATTATATCCAAGAATTCAGTTTCATTGAAACATAAGCACCTTTTGGCGTTCCCTAGTAAAAAATAGAAAAATATGTATTTGTTATATTGCATTTTAAAATTTAACATCTCATGTTTCATGAGGTTTCCAAGCTTTGTTATAATAACTCTGTATTTGCTAATGGATTGAACTTTTAGAGCTAGACTTTTTTTGGGGGGGGTAGGTTAATTATTCAGTAGTAATTATTCAGAAGATATTTGAAGTATTGTGCTAGTATTTTCTAAAAATCCCCCTTTTTAATTACAGGTCACCACAAGATAATAGAATACTTCTTGTCAATTGTCAAAATAAGAGTCTTTCACAGTCTTTTGAAAATCTTCTTGATGAACCAGCATATGGCTTAATACAAGTATGATTTTCTAGTCCTTAAATATATCTTTTATTTATATATCATCATTTGGATTCTGTCATTTGTGTTCCTCATCCCCTGGCATTCTCAGAGCTCACAATGAGCAGGCGAGTGTGTGTGTGTGTGTGTGTGTGTGTATGTGATCTTTATGACACTACTGTGTAATCTTAGAGTAGTACACACACACACATATATATATATAAAACTTGGAAGCCCCAGATACTCCCTTGATCCTTATTTACTCTTAAACCAGGTTTTTGTTTATCATAATAGGGCAGCAGATTTTAATCATGCTTTTCATTTATCTGAAGGACCGCAGAGTGAGCCATTTCACATTAATTTTTAGTAATCTTAACTTTTATTTCCCACCTCTGCAGATTGTTTTGGGTACTACCGTGTATCTTATTACTCTAAATGTGTTAGGCATGCTCTTGCATTTGGCCACAACTGTGCACTGAGCGTGTGCAGACTCTTGATTGTTTTCATCCTTTATTCACTTAGCACACGTGCTTGAGTGCTTGCTGTGTTGCTGGCACTTTTTCTTGACCTTGGGACTGTGGAGATGAACAACATAAAATGGAGATTTTAGAAAGGAGCAGGACAAGAGGATTTGTTCCTTAAAATAAGAAGTTCTTCTGAGAGTTATCAGTAATAAGTAACTGTTTAGTAAATGTAAATTACCAGGCACTTTTGGCTTTAGAAAATAATCCTAGGGTTAGACACAGAAAAGACTTTGCAATTTCCCAGACAACTCTCCCTTGAAGAAATAATTCTTGACAAGAGTTTTGCTGCTAATATAATTAGATTAAAGTATCAGCTCTTATCCAAATAAATTGAACTTTTAAGTTTTGTCATCTATTTTGTGTTAGTGTGGTAGTGCACACTTCAAGAAAAACAATGTGTATATTTTTTTTGTGAAGGCAGGCCTGCTAGACAGAAGAAAGCTGTTGTGGGCCATTCACCAGTGGAAAGTAAGCGCTGTGTACATTTCCGTATGCAGATTGAATGAAGCCTGCAAAGCATTTGTTCTGCAATTCAATCAGTAGCACATTAATTTGCCATTTATTATGCAATTTTAACCAAATGGATTAGGTTTAAATTTTTCTTTCTAGAAAAAAACTAAAATAATCATAGAATACTCTTTTTTAGCTCTGATTTCCCTCCTTTTAAAGCTTTGCCTTTTTTCTACTTTTGGAGTAGATTTGGTCATTATTTTAATTAATAATGCTAATATTTTTCTTTTTACTACATAGAAAATTAAAAAGGATCCTTATACAGCAACTATGGTAGGATTTTCCAAAGTTACAAACTACATTTTTGATAGTTTGAGAGGAAGTGATCCCTCTACACATCAGCGACCACCTTCAGAAATGGCAGACTTCCTTAGTGATGCTATTCCAGGCTTAAAGATAAATCAGCAAGAAGAACTGGGATTTGAAGTCATCACAAGAGTAAGTGGAGATTTGAAGTAATCTAACTCTTAACATTGTAATAGGAGAATGCATTCTGAATACTGCAGGAAAAGGAACTCATTCTTCATATCTACTTCCCTGTAACCCATTCATAATAGTTTTTTGCTGACTAATAAGTATATTTGATGGTGCTAGCTTGTCTCTCCATTAATGTTGCTGTGGTTGGTTTTTGGTAATAATGAGGAAGTTGTTTTATGGAGTGCAGAGAAGTAAAAGGAGTGCTGAATTTGCCTGTTAAGTTTTGTTTGCAATTTGCCCACTTCTGTGTAGGTACCAGAGGCATCTTGAAATGACACAGAACTTGCTGTCCTTACAAGTCTTTACTGACATTGATGGGTTTGGGCCCTGCATTAAGGCAAACCTTTATATAATGTTCAACAAAGCTTTTGAGTTTGCTGCAGTTCTAGGCTTGCTCATAATTATAAAATTGTAAAATTTCTAAATTGTGGAACTTAATTAAAGGCTTTATCTTTAAATAGTATTTTTAAATTACCAGTATCTATTAATTGAATAAAAACGGTAGAAAGTGCGAAGTGGAACTAATGAATCATGAATCAATTTTGAGAATTGCAAACTTCAGTTTGGAAGAAAAGCTATTTTAGAGTGTGATTAGTGGAATAATTATATAGTCTATCTCTCCCTAATAATACCGTTTGATTTGAGGGTTTCATAGAATTGATGTTGAATGCTTTTACTCATGTAATTGAAAATCTAATGGCAGGACCTTTTTTAACAACAAATGCTTTTAGTCTATGAAATCTCTGAATTTCTATTCCAGTTGTTTATGTTTCTTAGGAGGGGGAATGTGTGTAATACTGGCTAATAAAGCTCATTAACTTAACACTAAAAAAACAAGGATACTAGGAGCAGTAGAGCTCATGCCTGAGAAACAGTGTCTTAGGAGTTTTTGTATGTGCCTTATTTCACGTTACAGCTGTATGAGAAGTGCTGTGTTTTTTTCCTGTTTTAGATTGATTTGGGAGAGCGACCTGTCGTGCACAGAAGGGAGCCTGTGTCACTGGAAGAGTGGACCAAGAGCGTTGACTCTGAGGGAAGACTCTTAAACGTGGAGAGCATGAAGCAGAAGATATTCAGAGGGGTACTGCAGCTCTGATACTGATTGTATCAGCTTTTGTTGGTTTGGGTTTTGATTTCTTTTGCAGGAAGAATTGACTCATTTCTTTAATGAAAGCTATATTAGAGTTTCTGTACCGAGTGGAAGAGTGGAGGTGCTTACAGTGCCTGTGTGCTGACACTGGCATGTCCATATGTCTAGAAGACACTTTATCTTTGTTCTCTGGGTTACATGAAGAGGCTTATAACAGTGGCTGGCCTTCTTCTTACCCAGGAAGGTTGAACTTGCTCCTGAGCTCCGCTGTCCACTGTCCAGTCTGCTATCTACTTGTATTTGGCAGTTTGGCAACTGCTTTCATCTTTAGGATCTGGACATTAGAAACAAGATAGTATTCATTGAATTGAATTATTTTGGGGTATAAAATTTAAGTATTAAGTTTCCCATTTATTTATATTCAAGTTTTATGAACTTAGGGTATTCTTTTTTTCTTTCTAAATTAATATAATTAATATAAATACTTTCTTCAGGGTCTTAGTCATTCATTAAGAAAGCAAGCGTGGAAATTTCTTCTGGGTTATTTTCCTTGGGATAGTACCAAAGAGGAAAGAGCTCAATTACAAAAACAAAAAACGTAAGTAAATGATGCTTTTATGTGTTTATCAGAGAAATTGAAGTAACCGACCTATTCAAATTAAGTTTATGTGAGGAATTGGAATAGGCCAGGAAATGGTAGAACAAATGGTAGATTTCATCGTTTCAATTTAAAAATTAGAAGCAGTGTAATTATTTCATACCAGAAACACTTGTTTGGAAGGATCTTATTATAGCCATTCTATGAATATGTGAAAATGTGGTAGAATGTTCTAGCTTCCTGTGCTGACTTTATATCAGTCTTCGGTTAATACTTACAGACAGCTCTGTAGATGTTCATGTATGAGTAAATATGTGTTGCAAGGAGGGGGCCGCTTGTTTGTCCTGGCCGCCTGGCTAGCTTAGCCCTGAAATAACCACATAGAAACTGTATTAATTAAATCACTGCCTGGCCCATTAGCTCTAGCTTTTTATTGGCTAACTCT
>NC_022024.1:11622970-11639350 GCF_000317375.1 Microtus ochrogaster
ACATATATTTACTCATATACTGGTCACATAGATGAAAGAGTCTTATTTCTTCTTTTTTTTAAAGGATTTATTTATTTATTTATTATGTATGCAGTATTTTGCCTGCATGTATGCCCGCAGGCCAGAAGAGGGCATCAGATCTCATTATAGATGGTTGTGAGCCACCTTGTGGTTGCTGGGAATTGATTGAACTCAGGACCTCCTGAAGAGCAGTCAGTGCTCTTAACCTCTGAACCATCTCTCCATCCCTGAGTCTTTTATTTCTCATAGAGAAAGACATTTCTTCCTTCTTGTAGAGAAAGATAGTTGACTTCCCAGGTGTTTTTTATGTCTAGTTTTCAGTACAGCCTTGGATTTGAAGCCATTCTCAACCATTCTATGCATCCAAAGTCTTTGTCAATCTTAGCCTTTCTTATATCTATTAGCAAGTTTTCCAGTAAAAATAATAGGAAAACAAAATTTTAAAGTTGGGTTTAAAAAGTTACTTGAATTCTTATAATTATTAGAAAGCTTTAGTGAATAAAATATTGTATAAGTTTAGAAATCATTTCAAGAATTGTTTCTTTTTAAGTATACCTGAAATTCTAGCAGTTAATTCCATCCGTTTCTTGTTTTCACGTATGTCTAAACATTTCACTGTCATGTTTGTAAACTTAGATACCACTAACGTCATAATACTCTGGTACACTGTGTATAGAGAACCCCAGGAAACAGTGTCACAAACACAAGTCTCAGTGCGTTCTTGGTGTGTATTGTCTCTACAGCGATGAATACTTCAGGATGAAGCTGCAGTGGAAGTCTATCAGTGAGGAGCAAGAGAAGAGAAACTCAAGGCTGAGAGATTATAGAAGTCTGATCGGTACGTTTCCATAGTAACTTTGGAAACACAAGAGGTCTTGTTGATTAAAGAACAAAATACATGCTGTGATACTGGGACTCAAAAATAATCTGAATTGTTTAATTTGTCTAGAGCTTTCCAGTGGCTATGTGTGTGTCTATATATGTATGTGTGTGTGCATACACGCACACAAACACACACATTTATACACACGATGTGGGTAAGATAGGTGGATGACTGGGGTTATTGGCCAACTAGTCTCACCATTCAGTGAGAAATACTGCTTCCAAAAGAATGGGGTGGAGTAGTGGTAAAAGACTCTTAAGACTGACTTTCGGGATCATTCATACTCATACCCCCGTGTACACATGCAAAATGTATTCATGCACACCTCGCACAGGAGACTGTAGGTCTTGTGTATCATATGAATAAGATGGATTTAAGTATGATTGAGAGCTATTGGAGCATTGTAAAAGTATGTTACTTACATTTTGTTTTTTCTGCTATGTGAAAATGGGTCCTATCAAGTTGTAAGTAGGAATGAGAAAGCTGTCTTAATAATACTGGTTAGGAGGTAGACGTCTAAGCAAGAGATGGTGGTAGTACAGGGTTAGAGGACTCAGGTTGTTGATAAAACTTACAAGAATTTTAGTGTATTGAATACTGAGTGGAATAGACTTATTTTCTTGATTTGAGGAGCCAGGTGCTCAGTATTGCCAGTTACTCAGATAAGATTTTGAGCAGAAGAGTAACACGATCCGAGTTCTGGCTTAGCAGTACAGCAGCTGGTGCCTGTGGAATGCTCTAGAGGAGCAGAAGTAGTGGGAGGGAGACCATTTGAGGTCATAGCTAAAGTCCTGATAAGAGGCCATGGCTGCTGAATGTCCCAGAGACTAACAGCAGACAGACAGGCTTGTATGGAGACTTGAAGCTGCAGTGTGCACTCTGCAGCTCCCTGGTGGAGGGGGATTGGAGCAGAGGTGACAGCAACATCTAGACTTGTTTATTTGCTCAGGGCCCCTTAATGTTTTTGGAGATGAGCTAAGTTAACACTGTGGCTAGAATGGAGGTAGTTGGGTGGGAAGTGCAGTGAGTTTGGTGGGAGGTGAGAATTTTGGGTTCTGTACGTATTTTAAAGATGTAATTAGTGTCCCAATGTCAGTCATGGGAAGACAGGATGAGTGTCACAGTTAGAGTGAACAATTGGAGAAATGAAGCTGCTGGGCTTTGTTGACTAAGATGGGACAAGCCAGAAGAGACAAGTTTGTAAAGGGCTATTTGGAATTCAGTTTTGGATGATAATTTTGGGTTTTCACCAGTTAATATGTCAGGATGAGGTGCCTCAAGTTCTAGGGTGAGTTAGTAGCTGGAGAGAAACTTAGGGTTACTAACATACTGGTTAAGAGATTGTGTGAAGAGTGGTTTAGGAAACTAGGTAAAGATTTGACAGATAAGCGGTATGATTGGAAGAGGCCCCAGAAGTGAAAGTACTTAAGGCACTTTCATTTACAACTGAGGGTATCGTGAAGAAACCAGGAAAAGAAACAGGTGAGAGAGGAGAAAGGACAACAGAAGACCACAGTTTCCTAAAAGACTAATGAACATGGCCAGGAGAGAGGCCGCGCTGTCGAGACAAGGAGTTCACGATGCGGGCAGTGCTGAGAGCACCAGAGGTTAATAACTTTAAGGAATACTTTGTGGTTGCTGGGTGTGACAAGATGATTAGTCTGAGTTCAAGAGGGAGGAAAAGGAAAGAACTTGGACGTGGCACTTGTAGCTTTTG
The DNA here is from genome assembly GCF_000317375.1 of Microtus ochrogaster. Classification (NCBI taxonomy): domain Eukaryota; kingdom Metazoa; phylum Chordata; class Mammalia; order Rodentia; family Cricetidae; genus Microtus; species Microtus ochrogaster. Next base: position 11,625,592 of record NC_022024.1, read on the forward strand.
CAAGCTTTTCTTAAACAGATGGAGTGTGCTGATAAGGAGTTCTGTGTAGTTCAGTAAAGAAAAGTTGACCAAACTGAGGAGGAGGACAGGAGTTAATAGAGCAGCTACAGAATCCCCCTAGTTCTGTGTTGGCTGCTGGTGATGGAGCTCATGCATAGGAAGACGGCCTTATTTATTGCCAGAGAAGCTCATTCATTGTGATGGGAGAGAGGGGAGATGAGACGGAATTTCCATGCAGGCTGGTGATCTTTTTTTTTTTTTTAATTTTAATTTGTGTGTGTGTTTGTGTGTGCATATGTGTGCGTGCTGCTGCACATATATTGTCAGAGGACAGCTTCATGGGAGTCAGTTCTCTGGGCATTTTTCTTTAATTAAAGCTTGTCAAGAATTGAAATTAAGAAATTCTATGCTTGTTGAATAAAAACTTTATATAAGAATTTGTTTCTTGAAATATGTGATTTTTCTTCTTTAGAAAAAGATGTCAACAGAACGGATCGAACAAACAAGTTTTATGAAGGTCAGGATAACCCAGGACTGATTTTGCTTCATGACATTTTGATGACCTACTGTATGTATGATTTTGATTTAGGTGAGTTCTATAAAGTTTTGATTTAAATAAAAACTTCTGTGTATTTAGTTTAGAATTTAAATTTATTAGCTGGTTTGGAAATGGTAATTGCTTTAGAAGCCTGTGAAGGCTCTAAAGCTATGACTCCACAGGAGAGCCCTAGGTTGCCACAGCAAGCCACAGAGGCACTGTGGAATTATTTTAATTTTTTGAGAGAATTGTAGTGACACCTCCAGGACGTTACTGTGTTAGCTGAAATAGCTTTAGGGATTTAGCAGTAGCTTGCTCTGTTTCTTTTGTTGAAACTAAGGCTGGATGTTTGGCCTTGCTGTGTAAAAACAAACGAGGAATAAGGGTGAAAGGGTGATCTGTCTATTTCAAGATTTCAAGCTCTGAGAAGCTTTGAGGACTGGTGTAATGTTGGACAGGTGCTTGTTAGTTCAGTGGACAGAAACACAGACTGAACATCTTTTTGTAGCTTGAATTATAATTGTTCTTAATAATAAATACCTGAATTCAGGAATAGGGGTTCATGCTGAAAGGTGAGAGAAACAGAGCAGCCACCCACTACCTCTACAAATGCTCAGACCAAAGGGGCAATCCTGTCTCTGAATCCCCAGACTGCTTCTGAGCTGCTGCCCTCTCCCTCATTATATTCCTCTCTCCCCCAGCCAGATCACTCCTGTCTCCACCTCCCCAGTGCTGGGAATAAAGACGTAGAATCCCAAGAGCTGGGATCACCATTGTGTGAGCTTCATTTCTCTTTTAGACAGCTTCAATCTCGTGTAGCCCACAATGGCCTTGAACTCACAGAGATCCCTCTGAGTGCTGGGATTAAAGTTGTGTGCCACCACTGCCTGGCCTCTATGACTAACTAGTGGCTTAGCTTGGCCCTCTGATCTTCAGGCAAGCTTTATTTGTTAGATTACAAACAAAATGTCACAATATCTTTTACCTGAATGGTTTGAACCAGGTGTTTCAGATTTTATAGCTTTTTGGATTTTGAGAGCTTATTTGGAGGTTCTATCTGGGGAGGGAAGGCGCTCAGATCCCCTGGACTGGATACCATTTCCCTCTATTTGGAAGAGGTCATCCTTTGAGTGTAAAACTTCAGGAATGACTTTTGCGGAGTGGTAATGAGGAAGCAGACATTCTTGCAACAGCCAGAGCAGCTGAATCAACTCTGGAGACCAATGGAGTCACAAATGTAGTAGCCAGGTCTCCCTCACATGAGACTTTGGAACTGGAGTGTGCACATAGACTTCATTTTGGGCATTCCTAATCTGGAAATCTGAAATGCATCAAAATCCGAAACTCTCATCCCTTGATGCACTATTTGGAATAAGTGTGTAGTAAATGGAGCTGTTAGTTGTTTCTTGAAGGAAGATTAGGAAGACATTAAAAATGCTGTGGGAAAGTCTGAGAACCATTGTTTACACTTCCTTCTTTCGGTAGAAAAATCCTAATTGAAGCTCTCGGGTTGTGGAGTGGAGTAGATTGGTTTGTGAGTCCTACCAAAATGAGTTATTAGGACTGGCATGGGAAATGGGAACTCATAGGGAAGGGACACCACGGGGTAGAAAACTTAACAAAACAGTACTGTTTTGGTTGGTCTTACTTTGTAGCCCTGCCTGGCTTAGAACTTGATATGTAGATCAGAATAGCTTTAGCCTTGAACTCACAGCATCCACCTGCTATTGCCTCCTGAGAACTGGGCTCAAGGGAACCAGTATTTTTAAGTAGCAAGAGACCTTGAGCTGTTTCCTTCCCTAAGCATCGGCCCATTATAAATAATAAATAATGCACGTTTCTGAACTACCATTCGAATGGCTCCCAGCTAGAGACTGTCAGAAATAGTGTTTTCTAGATTATTTCAGTTGAACTTCGGGCATCTTTTGGAGTAGCTGATTGGATATTCATCACATTTAAACTCAAGTGAACCTTAAATTATAAATAACATTTTCTCCATTGTTTATGTTTTTATTCTCTTGGTTATGGTTTTAAAGGTATTAGCCTTTTTAATGACAATATATTGAAAATTATAGAGCTCTTATTAAAGTAAAAAAATGTAGCCAGTCCTGTCTGCCATACCATTGTGAGCTTCATATTAAGTCATTGAAAGCATATGAAATGACTTTCAGGTTATACAGTGCTGTCATACTTGATTTGATTTTAATTTTAAATTATAATAGCTATTTAAAGAAGTGAGGCTACTAGTTTCACTTTATCAATAAAGTGTATTGGTTCAGAAAGTGACTCAAGGTTCATTAAAAAGATAATTGATCCAGGTTTGGAGACTCTAACCTTCGTTACTGGCTAGCATTCTTATCTCTATGGTTCTCAATCTATGGGTCATGACTCCTTTGGGGTTGCATATCAGATATTCTGCATATCAGATGTTTAAGCTATAATTTATACCAGGAGCAAATTAAGTTATGAAGAAACAGTGAAAATAATTTTATGGCTTGGGTCACCATGACATTAGGGTCACAGCATCACGAAGGTTGCGAACCACTGCTCTCTCCCTTCAGCACTCCAGTCCCTTGCCATTTTCACATTTTACTATTGTAGAGAATAGGAACATTGTTTTGACAATGGGTGGCACCCATGCATTCTCTCCAGCGATAATTTTAAGATAAGAATTCACATATGATTGTGCATTCTGCCAGAAATAGAGTTTGAGAATTGTATCCATTTGCCATCTCTGTCTATATTAACAAGACCTTCTAATCAGACGCTTCAGGTGTCTGAAACAGTTAAGCCCATGAATGACTGGGCTTATTAGAAGCGGAGATAGCTGACTTTGCAAATAGTGGACCACAGCTCTTATCCTTCACTTGTACCATAACCAAGGTAGTAAATCTAGTCTTCTGATGGCTCCCTCGTATTCACTTGTTTTCTTAACTCACAGATGAATGATGAGTGAAATACATCTTCCTGAACTCAGTGTTGTTATTGAGAAAAACATACAGAAACTTAAGAGTAAATTTTACTTAGAGAACACAGGTATTATTCTTCAGGAAGTGTCTGTGGGCCTTTTGTTTTGTGACGTTTTGTTACTGTGGATGTCACAAAGATGACTCTGAATATTCAATAACAAGTTAAATTCTGTTCAAAATATTGTGTGCAAGAAGGAGCTACAGTATCTAGTGTTTTTAAGAATAATTTTTCTGGTTAGTGGTGCTGCATACCTTTATTTAATCCCAGCACTCAGGAGCCAGAGACAGGCAGATCTCTGTGAGTTCGAGGTTAGCCTGGTCTACAAGGTGAGTTCCAGGACATCCAGAGCTGTTACACACAGAAACCCTGTCTTGAAAAAGAAAACAAAAAAAAAAAAAATTTTTTTTTTAACTCTCGAGATTTTTAAAATTTTATACTCTAGTAGATAAGCTTAGTTACTTGAACAGTTGACCAGCGAGTAGACTGAACTTTTCTTTCCAGGCTAAGAAAATGTATAGCAGGGTTATAAGGAATGTTGTTTCTCCATGCTCCCAGCTATAATTTTAGGGACATACATTAGAAACTGAGGTGCTGCTGATTAAGATGTGGTCAGCAGTAGTGCAGAATCCAAGTGCAGGCGAATACAATGTAGCCCCCCTTACCAATGTAACCCCCCTTACCCTTCCTCAATAAATAATAATTCTGCCCCACAACCCATACCTTGAAGAACATCATCTAAAAGAATGAAATGGTTTAAAGAGTACCTGAAGATAAAGAAAAATTGACAGCTTGCCTCAGCTGAGACTTAGAGAAGAAATAGAGTGAGTAGTGCTCTCAGAGGAGAGCAAGACTTAAAGGGTTAAATTAGCTTCTTAGAAAACTTTATTGTTCCTACCTTAATAACAAAGCACTTCCCACCAGAGGAAGATATGTTATAAATCTTTTGAACAGCACACTTTGAATTTCTCTATCATAGATTGTGCACTGCCTAGAACAGTAGGATCATACTCCTTTGCACTTTGTTCAGGTCAGATTAGATTTCCTTCAGACTTTAATTGTCTTAGTTTTATATTCTTTATTTCATTGTCAGTGCCAGATTGGAAAAATCCTCGTGATAACAGTTTAATCTTCTTATCTTTTCTGAAACCCTGTGTTATTTTCCAAACATCTCTATAAACCTGGAGACATTTACATTTAAATATGATACTCTCTTCTCTAAATTTCTTGCTTGAAGCTATTAAAAATTGGTTGTCTTCTGTAGGGAACTAGGTGTTCTCTTATGCTAATATGAGTAGTGTCTTATTTTTCCACAGGTAGAGATTAGACATAACAACAATAAGATTATATGGGAAGGCATTGTAGCCGATGATAGAGCACAGGCTCGTGGTGATTTAATAAGATTGTGTGAAAGGGTATCGTAGTGAATGACAGAGCTCAGGCTCGTGGTAATGTAATAAGATTATGTGGAGGGGCATTGAGGTTGATAATAGAGCACAGACTCATTCATGGAGATGTAATAAGATTGTGTGGAAGGGCATTGAAGTGGGCGATACAGCACAGACTGATGGTAATGTAGTAAATGTGGAAAGGAATTATACTGGGTGATAGAGAATAGACTCAAGGCAAGTAAAGCTTCACTTTTACTATAAGGAAATGTGAGGTGATATGAGTGCCTTTTTGTATTATGTGTTTGATCAGAATTTTCTGAAGAGACTTTGGCTTACCTTTATTCCTGGTTAAAAAAAAAAGATAAAACAAGAATGAGTGATGGACACTTGTTTGTAACTTATAGTAGTACTATTCTGTTCTCCTTTTAAAGACATATGGCCTCCCTAAGAAAGATTTTGCTGAGTAAAAATGCAAGTTCTGGATTTGCAAATGAAAGACACAGGAAGCTTTTGTGTTGAGCCTAAATGGCATGAGCTATAAAGTTGTAGCTTTTCTTGGGATAGAGGCAGAAAGCACAATTGCAAGTTCAAAGCCTGCTGGCATTACAAAGCAAGTTCTATGTCAGCCTGGATTACTGAGTGAGACTTTTGTCTCAAAATAGAAATGGAAAAAAGATGAAGATGTAATGCAGTGGCAGAATGCTTCCTGTCATGTCTTTCCCTCAACACCTTCACCAAAATAGCATAAAGCAAAGAAAAATGTTGCTACTTTTAACAGTTGTACAAAAGGTACCACAAAGTACAAGTGAACAGGAACTTTCACACAACAGTTCCTTTGTTGACTGAGAGAGGGGTTTAGCAGCTAAAAACCACTGCTGGCTCTTCCAGGGGATCCACACTTCATTTCCTGCTCCCACAGATGACGTGGATTCTGTTTCCAGCACCTGCTCACAACCTTCTATAACTTCAGTTCTAGGGGATCAAATCCCTGCCTCTGAATACCAGGCCCACCAGTGGTATACAGACGTACATACAGGCAAAATACCCAAAGCATAAATTAGTATGCAAAAGAGTCTGGTGTCTGAAAACCACTTGTAAAACAAGAAAACTGAGGTTTTTAAAGAGTAGAAATAAAGAAATTTGACATCCAGGTGAAAAGCAAAATGAACAGTTTAAGTGAAAGATATGACTTCTTCTCCCTCCCTCCTTCCGTCCCCCTCCCCCCCTCCTTTTTTGAGGGGAGGTTTCAAGACAGGTTTCTCTGTAGCTTCAGAACCTGTCCTGGAACTCCCTCTGTAGACCAGGCTGGCCTTGAACTCACAGAGATTCTCCTGCCTATGCTTCCCAAGTGCTGGGATTAAAGGTGTGTGCCACCATTGTTCAGTGGGTGTGATTTCTTAACTTGCAATTTTTTCACATAGTCAAAGTCATTACTGAGAAATTACTGTAGAATCAAGGAAAAGGTAGTTAAAGTTACAGCTTATGCAAGGATACTTTAGGATGAAACACAGTTGCTAGCAGTGGTCAGCCAAAGATTATCAAGGGAAGAGAAAAGCCCAGTGTTGATTAAAGGTGGGGACAGTTAAGTGGTTCTGTTTTTGAGTTAGCCCGTGCGGTACGTGAATGAATGTATAAATACAACTTGTTGAGTCTATTTAATGTTGTATGAATGAACCTGTGTTTTGGCTGACTACATGACATGGATAACAGTGAAGGGAGGTAGCCCTCACAAGCCCTCCATGTCTTCTCACAGCAGCATTTGTTGTCTGTAGTTCTTGTCTGGGGACGGAGCCCTTGATACTTCGTCCTTCAGTGGCAGCATGGCAGCTGGTGGTGTTGAGAGCTTAAGAAGCCATGTTGTTGAGATTTCATATCTATGCTGCAGACTTTCTGGTCCTCTGACTCTGTGCACCTTGCAGTCCTCTCTCCGTGGTTTTCCTTGAGCCTTGAGATAGGGATTGTGTGTGGATGTGTCGTTTGGGGCTGGACGCCTCAGTCAGTAGTCGTCCTCTGCATTCGGCCCGAGCTGAGGATCTCTGTGATGCTCTCTGCTCCGGAAAGAGGCTTCTTTGATGGGGAGGGCTGAGAGCTGCACCTGTCTGGGGAGTGAGGATGCTTCACATTCTTGATCGTGATAGCTGTTCTTGATTAAAATGTCAGTCAGAAACAACTGATCTTTCCACCTTTTTGTTTTCCTTTCTTCAAATGTGAGCTTCTGTTAGTTTACTCAGAGGAAAGTATTTTCAGCTGTATGCTGGTGATATGCACAAGGGATTCACAGAATTTAGGTTTTCAGAGACTTTCCCCTTTTCTCCTTTTTTCAGGATATATACAAGGAATGAGTGACTTACTTTCCCCTCTTTTATATGTGATGGAGAATGAAGTGGATGCCTTTTGGTGCTTTGCCTCTTACATGGACCAAATGGTAAGCAGAGCGATTCCTTCCTCTGTTCAGACTGAATCTAAAAGTTCAGTTTATTAGTATAAGATTGATTATAATATCTAGCTACTATGATGGAGCTTGAAATCATTACTGCATATTTTGTTTTACTTCTTTGTAACAGGTTTTCAAGAGCCTGGCAAACTATTAGAATTATTTTTCATATGAAAAGGTTGATAATATCTGCTGGTAGTATAGTAATTATTGGGTTTGATATCAGTAAATGCTTAATGTTCTGTAGGAGAACCATGTGTCATCATAGACTATTGATGGATAGATGACTCAGTTTTGTGAACTTCATGTTTTATCTAATAAAACTTAGTGTCGGGCTAAGTAGTCTTCTGACCTTTACTGAATGTCTTGGAGTTTGTCATTATAATACCTGACTTATCTCCACATGTGCTCTTAAAATGTGAGTGTCCAGGCACTCTCTTAGAATTCATTCCTTGTTAATTTTCCAAGAAGGCTGTGATCACTAGAGTGTCTAAGTGTACATATTGCACAACAACATTCTATCTGTCATTGGAGGCAGAGTTCTAGGGTAGTCATGTAGAGCCACTACTAACAGATAAGGAGAAAAGTCTTCTCACGCAATCAGTTAGCAAGTGATTTGGAGTGGGTGAGTGGGTAGAGGGAGTATGACTAGATAGAGGCTCATATGAAATTTAAAGCCCTGACCACACAGCAGATAAACTTGATGCTAAGTCTTTATGGTGCATACTGTATATAGTTTAATTTAAGGCTTCAGATGTGAAATTGCAAAGTATATGTCTTTTATTCTGTACTCTTCTCATTTACCTATTTTTTCTTCATCAATTTTTTCTGTCTGTTTCCTTAAATCCATTGCCTATATTTTGAATTTATTCTCATTTCTCTTAGTTCTTTTCCAAATGTGTTCAATAAGATTTATAGTTTTTTTTTTTTTTTTTTTTTTTTCCGAGACAGGGTTTCTCTGTGGCTTTGGAGCCTGTCCTGGAGCTAGCTCTGTAGACCAGGTTGGTCTCAAACTCACAGAGATCCGCCTGCCTCTGCCTCCCGAGTGCTGAGATTAAAGGCGTGCGCCACCATTGCCCGGCTAGATTTATAGTTTTTAAATGTTCTTTTATTAAATCAGTGCTTACTTAACTTAGTCCTTTGCTGTGAGTTGCCTTTGGATCATTTGGAAAGGTAGTTTTAGAGGAACCTAGCCATATCCTTGTCTTATCTTTTTGATTGATTGATTTGCCTTCTTAGTTCTAATTACTCCCAAGTGATCTAGAAACCTGAGGCATTTGTTATAAAGGTCTGTACAACTGATGATAATTTCATAAAAATTGTCTGTCCTCCTTGTTTTATCTTTTTTCCACTAGAACTATTGTGTTCTTTGTAACAGGATTATATATTTGTAGATAGCAGGGAGGTGGTTCAACAGATTTTTAAAAGAGTGAATACATGAATCTTTCCCAATATTTAGTTTAAACTTCTAGTTATAGTATGTATCTCCAATTAATTGTGAACATACTGTGTTTATTTTCTTACTTGTTATAATTTTTCAACAAAACAACTGATCGGCATAATTGACAAATTTCAGATGCCAGCATGTATGCACACGTGCATGAATGTAGGTCTTGTATATAAAGGTGACTCTCTGTACATTTATAATTTACAGTCTTTCTCATCTTGTGTACCAAGAAGTTTCAGTTTCTTCATTTTGTCTTTTTTTTTTTTTTTACATAAGTGTTCTATGCTTTTCTTTTCCATAGAAGGTCTGATGATTGTTCTAGTCTATATTCTAAAATGATCTCCTGTATTTTTACAGTGCGTCTTTCCTTTGGAAGGCAGTGTATGGCAGTCAGGACCTGCTTGCTCTTTTGTTGTCTTACTACTGCTTCCTACGCTTTAACTTGACGTTGCTTCTCAACTTGTTTTGTTTGGCTTTACTCTGTGTTAGTGTTTACTGTTTCTGTGATTGCTGAACCTAATGCCTGTAGATCATTTTATTTTATATGTAGTTCAAGGCTGAGACTTTGTCTTATTTCGGAAATGTTTACAAACTACAAATAACATACTGAGATTTGCTGTGTTCATCATCTGTTTTACTGTATAGGTTTACTCTCACTTTTTCATTCCTGTGTTCCCAAGATACAGCCAAAAGTCCTTTATTCCTATCGTTCTCTCAGAGGACTTCTGAAATGAATATTCTTTCAGAGTAGATTTCTGTCATTTCTAGATGCCTTTTATAGCATGGCTTAGTCATGTTGGTACTCCAAACCAACTGAAACTTTTGACTGTTAAAGCAGAAATCCTGTGGACTGGTGAATTATTTTGTCTTTCCCAATAGTTCTTCTGGTAACTGCGGAACTATGTTCTGGAGGCTTGAGTGTATTAAGCTGATTTGTTAATTTATTGAAGAGAAAGTTTTACAATCAAGAATGGCTTCTAAGCTGATAGTTTTGCTAAAGTACATTATAGTATTATTGAAAAAGTGTGAGGGGATGGTGTGAAAAAGTTAGTCTAAGACTTTTCACAAGGGCTAGGGAGGTAGTGCAGCATAGAGAAGTAGAAGCTGCTGAGTTAAAGGGTCAGAGTATCTGAAGGGCTTTGAGGTTGTTTGTCTCAGTGTTGAAAGGAGCCTAGTCAACCCTGAAGGCTGTTTAAGCATGTAAACCACAGTAGTTCTTAAGTCTTTCACTTCAAGAATTGTTTCTTTGTGGACTGCATCTGTTCGTATTTATCATATGAACAGTTAATACTGCAACATTTATAGATGCTTAAATAGCTATATGCCTCGTACAACTTCACATACACCTTGTATATATATTTTCATGAAATCACCTTTTCCAGTGACATTTCAAAATATCTTTTAAATACAGTACAGTATCTTCTACTGTGTTCAGTCTATCATGTTATATAGCCTTTGTGCCTGTGAAAAAAAACCACGTGCAAGATAGGTAGTGTTTTACTATGGTCATGATCACGGCTTTGACTTCCCAGATGCCTACTCTCAGCAAATCTAAAAAGCAAGTAGTTAGTTCTTTAGAATGAGGTTTGTGTTAAAGCTGAAATTATGTTTCATATGCTTATGTGAAGGAACGGTTAATAACGGGAACCGTTTGATAACTGTGTATGTCCCCGAACGTGTGTTTCCTTTTCCAAACATTTCTGCAGCATAAGAAAGGAATGTCACTATGTCTGCTGATGCTGTCCCTCTGCTCTTCTTGATCTGAATCAAATCAATAGAGGTAGAAAGTAAACCTTAGCCGGGCGGTGGTGGCGCACGCCTTTAATCCCAGCACTTAGGAGGCAAAGGCAGGCGGATCTCTGTGAGTTCGAGACCAGCCTGGTCTACAAGAGCTAGTTCCAGGACAGGAACCAAAACCACAGAGAAACCCTGTCTTGAAAAAACAAAACAAAACAAAAACAAAAGAAAGTAAACCTTGTTTGAGAGAAAGGGTATTTTTTCTCCCCCCCCCCTTCTTAGTAATGTTTTAGCTTTTCAATTAGTTGTTTGTTATAATCAGTACAGTAGAAATCCAGCATTTATCATTAGGAATCATATGCATAATTATCAGTGATAATGTATTCAGAAATACTAAATAGTATGTGGCAATAATTATTTTCTTTTAAAGCATCAAAACTTTGAAGAACAAATGCAAGGCATGAAGACCCAGTTAGTCCAGCTGAGCACCTTGCTGCGACTGTTGGACAGCGGGTTTTGTAGCTATTTGGGTGAGTTGAGTGACTGCAGATGTGCGCAGTGGGTTGGACAGCGGGTTTTGTAGCTATTTGGGTGAGTTGAGTGACTGCAGATGTGCGCAGTGGGTTGTAGGGCAATGCCTGTGAAAATGTAAAGGAACTTTCTTTTTCAACTTTAAAAAAATATGTTTGTGTAGGAATGTTTTACCTGCATGGATGTATGTGTGTGCCTGTCTGATTCCCTGGAACTGGGGTTTTGTTTTGGATGGTTATGAGCCACCATGTGGGTGCCGGAAACTGAACCCAGGTCCTCTGCAAGAGCAACAAGAACTTCTAACTGCTGAGCCATCTCTCTAGGGCTTGTAAAGGAACTTTTTTTGTTCTTTGCTTTTTTGAGACAGTTTCTCTGTGTATCTTTGGCTGTCTTGGTTCACTCTGTGAACCAGGCTGTCCTTGAACCCAGAGATCCGCCTGTCTCTGCCTCCCAGAGTGCTGGGATTAAAGGCTACGCCACCACAGCCCTGCATAAAGGAACTATTATAGACAACAATGCTCCACTGCTGTCACCTGGGTTCTTTTAAAGAGTAGAAAGAAACATTTGTTGAAAGAGTAGAAAGAAAAGCTTGTCTTCACACACATACTTGTTCGTGTAGTGGTTTTTAAAAAGTAAGTTACCCTGTACATTTCAGTTGCTTTTTTGAATTGACAGAATATAGTCAGACATAAAAGACTCTTGTTACATAGAATGTTTAGATAAATCTGAGTTTGAGGAAAGATCCTTGGTTCTGACATATTAGCATAAGAATAAGCCCTGTTTTCTTTCTTTTTTCTTCTTCTTCTGCATAGAATCCCAGGACTCTGGATATCTCTATTTTTGCTTCAGATGGCTTTTAATCAGATTTAAAAGGGAATTTAGTTTTCTAGATATTCTTCGATTATGGGAGGTAAGTTCTTACATTTTTTTAATGGAAAAACTGTTGATTTCTGTGCGGAGTTTTAAGTACATTTTCAGAGAGTCCCTGAAATTTCTAGGGCTGGTGAGTTTGAAAATGCAATTGTAGTCCTTCCCTAACAAGTTGACTTTGGTTCTTGGACTGTCTCTTGAAAGCATAGCACTGAGATTTGAGGCTGAGTGTCCCAGAAAGAGTTTTCTAGATCATTTGCTACCTGTATCCTTTATTTGGTAGAGTTGACTTTATTTTTTATTTTAAAATTTTTATTCTTTTATACAATATGTTTTCATTGTAATCACCCCTTCCCCAATTTTTCCCAAGTCCACTCCCCCTTTCCAACCCATCCACTTTTGTGCCTTCCCTGTCCCCCTTTTAAAATACTACAAGATCAATTTCACTGGAGGGTGGTCAGCTCACCAGGGACTACACTCTTAGAGAAAACTGTCTGTCCCTTTTGTAGCAGCTAACATTGCTAGGGATAGGATTGTGTGCTCAGCTCCCCTCTCCATTTGATCTGGGATTTGGTCTGGCCTGCACTTGAACAGGTTTTTATGTGTGCTATCACAACCACTGTGACTTCAGATGTGCTTTTTCCCTGCTGTATCCATAAGAGTGCTTCTTTGTGGTCAGACACCATCTCTGGCTTCTACACCCTTTCCAACCCCCCTTCCATACTGATTCACCCCATGGAAGAGGTGCAGTATATGTGCCCCCTTTTCTTCCACACTGATTCACCCTGTGGAAGGGGTGTAGTATATATGCCCCCTTCGCTTCCACACTGATTCATCCCGTGGAAGGGGTGTAGTATATATGTCCCCTTCTCTTTCACACTGATCTACTCTATGTACAGGGTACAGTATATATGCCCCCTTCTCTCCCATACTGATCACTCCATGGATGGGGTATGATATATATGTCCCCTTCTCTTCCACACTGATCCACCCTGTGGATGGGGTACGGTATATATTTCCCCTTCTCTTCCATAGTGATCCACTCCATGGGTGGGGTACAGTATATATTCCCCTTTAGGGCTGAGCACTCTGCTGGTTCATTCTCTACAGCTTGGTCAGTTGTGTGTGTCTTTATGTTAAGCACCATTTACTTCAAATAGAAGCCTCTCTGATGAGGGTTTAGAGACATACTGATCTATAGGTATAGCAGTAAGTTGTTAGGAGTTGGTTTTATACTTTGTCCTTTTAGTAGAATAATAGTAGTAGGTTCTCTTAGGGCCTATGATCAATCTATCTGCAGTTTCTTGGCCTAATAATGTGCTAGGTATGGGTTTCATCTTGTGGAGGTTCCTCAAAAAGCCAAATAGAACTACCATATGATCCTCCTATGCCTTTCTTGGGTTGTATTCCAGGGTTCTGTATACAAATAGAACTGATAGAATAAAAAAAGGGTGGGTGTTATTTGTTTATATAAAAGGATTTATTAGAGTGGTTTACAGTAGTCCAATTAGTTCCACAATGGAAAGTCCAAGAATCCAGTAGTTACTCAGTTCATAAGGCTGAAAGTCTGTTATTTTTCTGTTGGAATCCTGAAGAAGTATATTCTGATAGCATTAAAAGAATGCCCTACCAGCAGACTTGAACTAGTGAGAGTGAAGGGTGTTTCAGCCACACTCATGAATGCTGTCTAGTAAAACATGCCCTCTGGTGCACTAGGGGCTCAGACATCATGGGACAATCAACTGCTTTCTGATTGAATATAAGACTTGGTTTTATGGGAGATCGTTACATTTTGGTATAATTTTTTTTTTAACATGCCAGAAAGTTTTGGTTTATAGGCTGAG
>NC_022024.1:11639451-11642423 GCF_000317375.1 Microtus ochrogaster
TTTCCCTCTCTCCCTCCCTAGTTTTTCTTTATTTTCAGAAAAGGTATAGTTCTCTTTAATTCCTATCTCTGTTCCATTTCTTTCTTTTTCTATAAAGGAGATTCATTATTCCGTATGGGAGGTGTGTATTCCTTTATTCCGTTTCCTACTTAGGATAACTGTCATTGAAAAATAGAAATTACTTTATTGCTATTCTTGAGTATCTGTTAATAACGGCTTTTAAAAAGTGCAATATGGGTATAGTGTCTTATTATTGTCATATCTATATAAAAACCAAGGAATGATAGAATTTCTGCCAAGGAAGGAAATGTACTACATATGTTAAGAATAATCTGTAGCAGAAAACCTTTGACAACTGGGGATTGGTCCTGTGCTACCATTAGAGAAGGCTGTGTGCAGTGTGTGTTCTGCATGGATTCATACTTAAATGTGTGTCAGATATGTGTCATCACAACCTGAACATTTTTATTACAATTTGTTCTCATACAATATACTTTAATCATGTTTCCCCTTCCACAACTTCTCTCAGCTCCTCCCCCACCCACCCAGTCTTCTTTCTTTCTCTCTCTTAAAACACACAAGAGCACACACACAAATAAAAACAAACAGAGAATAACACACACAGACCAAAAACAAAACAGAAGGAAACAAACAAACAAAAAAGCCCACAGAAAACCAAAACAAAAGAACTGTGGAGTTGTTTGTGGTGCTATGACTCCTGGGCATGGTGCCTGCCCTGGAATGAGAACCTGAGCTCTTTAAAGATGAAGATTGTTATCACTTAGCTGGACTAACTCCTCAATCTGTGTTTACCAAATAGCTTGAAACTTTGAGGTTAATTGCCTTGTAATTAAATTTCTGAAACTAGATTAAGTTGATTTATTCCTTATGAAAGTAAAGGATTTCTGCTATGCTCCACTAGATTGTTTGCTGGTTTCTTTTTTCTGCCAAGAAAAGATGTCATTAAATACATTACTAGGGGGAAACAAAGGTCTTGACTTGGTTGACATCAACCCATATTTAGGATAAAATTAGCTATTACTCAATGTAGTCTCTCCAGTTTTTGTTGGAATCAAGGATACTCTTGATTTTGAGAGTTTTTCCTGCACATGGTGTAGAAGTATCTCTGGCTCTTTCTGCTCTTCTGTACTATAATTAGGCCTGTTTTAAAAATTAAGGTGGATTTAGTCCACTTTAATTTTTCTAAGTACTGAAGATTTGTGAGAAAGCCAAAGTGCAGGAAAAATAATGAAAGTAGATCTAACCTATAAAGGCTG
Source organism: Microtus ochrogaster (assembly GCF_000317375.1). NCBI lineage: Eukaryota > Metazoa > Chordata > Mammalia > Rodentia > Cricetidae > Microtus > Microtus ochrogaster. The sequence continues at coordinate 11,640,729 of NC_022024.1, forward strand.
ACCTTTATGAGTGTGCCATTAGTCAGTAGTGCTTTTTTATTATTAGCTATTTAAAGTAGATATTATTTGAAGTTATTTGAAGAGTCACTGGAAGTATATCAAATATTACACTTGATTTTAATTTCTTTGTAACCCCTTCATGTCTCATCTGTTAGGTAGAAAAATTGGGCTATCCCAACTAGGCATGTTTTATTGCTTCAGCATTGGCATGTATCTTTGAGGAAATAATGTAGAGTTGATTTTGTTTACTAAGTAACTTATGTTTTGTAGGTAATGTGGACGGAACTACCCTGTAAGAACTTTCATCTTCTTCTGTGTTGTGCTATCCTGGAATCAGAAAAGCAGCAGATAATGGAAAAGCATTATGGCTTCAATGAAATACTTAAGGTGGCTGTTCTCTCAGTAGATGGTGGTGTTCTGGAGCTTCTCTCTGGTGGTCCTTTCTCCAGAGTATTGTTGAATTTCATGAGTAACTCACATTGTCCATAATACCTGGAGCTGGCCTGGCTTTCTGAGAGTTTATACTTTAGCAAAGACATATTGCTCAGTTGTTATCAGGTCCCTATTTAGGAAGGAAAGTAAATTCAACAAATGTTCTTTTATGTAGATTAGTTTTTGAAAAAACAAATTGCCTTTTGCTTGTAACTTTAAGATAGAAGACTTGAGATGGTTGCAGGTTTAATGTTCTGTAAGCTTATTAGCTATTCATTGGCTTGAAAACCTGAAAGAGTCTAATGAAAGATGTATTAGATTTTCTGTGGATTTGTAATTTGTAAATATTTTTATATAAAGCATAATATCTGTAGTGCAATATAATTGGTAATAAATTGTTAATGTTTTAGAGCATAATGGAGCTTTCTGTTTTGATTATTATTTTCTTCTGTTTATTTTTTTAGCACATCAATGAATTGTCCATGAAAATTGATGTGGAAGATATTCTATGTAAAGCAGAAGCAATTTCCCTGCAGATGACACAGTGCAAGGTATACAGTGCTGCAAATAATTGCAATATTTTTCTCCCTCTTTTTATCAGCAAGGAAAGATTTTCATATAAAGCAAGTAAATGACAGTCAGCATTTGAGGGCAGACACAAAGCTTTTTTCTTATTTACCATTGTAAGTTTACTTCACTTAATTGAAAACAGTTGACTAATTATGCCAGATTGGAAACACTTAATTGGCAAAATGGCAAAAGTAATGAAAATATTTCTACAACTGGAGGCTGTAGACTTTAAGTGGCAATACATTATCCAACTTAATGAATGCAGAACAGGATCTCTTATTAACTATACAGCATCCAGTTCCAAAGGGAGGTTCTTCACCAGCAGCATGTGGATGCCAGTGTATCTTACTGCATTGTTATCAGGCTCATGTTTCAAAAAGCAAAGACAAATTTAGTGTTTTATCTGAATTTAAACCATTATAGTTTGGCTTCTCTGTCTCTGTCTCTCTCTTCTCTCTCTGTCTCTCTCTCCTCCCTCTTCTTTCCTTCTTTCCTGTTATTTTAAAACTCAGACAATTTTATTTTAAAATAATATTAAAGATAATAGAAAGTTGCAAAGCTCAGAAGCTGTTCAGAAAAGAGGATGGAAGAGGAAAGGAAGAAGCCATTCTGTTTAGGCCAGTGTGGTAGCCAGCAGCCACGTGGTGGTGGTGGTGGTGGTGGTGGTGGTGGTGGTGGTGGTGGTGGTGGTGG
>NC_022024.1:11642523-11659862 GCF_000317375.1 Microtus ochrogaster
GTGGTGGTGGTGGTGGTGTGGTGGTGGTGTGGTGGTGGTGTGGTGGTGGTGATGGTGGGTTGGAGAAGAAGGAAAGAAGGAATCCCAGAGAATCAGAAAAACAGACTTGGGTCCTGGCCTGCATCAGGAAAGAGAGGAAGAGGATGGGGGTAGGGAGGAAAAGTTGCACTTTTCTCTCTCAAGCTCAGAAACACAGGCAGACCTAGCCAAACCCTGCAATTCATAGGAACTGATGGCATTTTCACTTTTAAAAGACTTTTTGTTTCAGTTTTATCATCCCCCACATGGGTCCTTTAGTTGTGTAGTTTAGCTCTAGGGATGTTTGATAGCTAGTCTGTTTCAAAACCTGCCAGTGAGATAGAATAACCATAAAGAGGAGAGAAAAGGTTAATCCTGAATGTTAGAAAGCTAGATGGGGTTTGGTGGTGCATCCTTGCAGTTCCACCATTTTGGAGAGGTAGAGCTATGAGGGTCATGAGTTTAAGGCCAGTCTCAGCTATATAATAAGTTTGAGTCTAGGCCTGGACTACATGAGCTCCTATAAAATTCAATGAAATGTAAAGACCATAGCAAGCAAGCAGGCAGCAACAACAAGCAGCTCCAGGAGATTCCTAGGACAGAGTAATTTGGATTAACTTGGATGAGGTCCAGGAACTGCTCCTGTTTTGGTTTCATGCTGTTGTGTGACAAAAACACCAACTAAAAGCAAAAATAAAAGAGGCCTGGGTTTTTTCCCACCTACAGGTCACATTCATTTATGGGGGGAAGTCAGAGCGCAGGAACTTAAAGCAGAAACCATGGAAGAGTGCTGCTAATGGCTCACCACAGGCTCATGCTTATTACCACTTTTAACACATTTATTTCTGTGGGGTGTGTGTGTGTGTGTCTGTCTGTCTGTCTGTCTGTCTGACTGTGTGAGCATATGAGTGCAGGTGACCTTGAAGGTCAGAGATGTTAAGAGTTGGGTTATAGGCAGTTATGAGTTAACTGAACGTCCTCTCCAGCTCCTCCCCAGGTTTCTTTTGCAGCCCATCCCAGGAGTACTTGTTGAGGGAATGGTGACCCCACAGTGGACTGGGTCCTCCTACATCAATTAGCAATCAGGACAATCCCCTACAGGCCGCTCTGATCTGGGCAGTCCCTCAGTTGAGAATCTCTTCTCAGACAACTCAGGCTGTGTCATGTTGGCATTAAAGCTAACTAGGAAACTTTTCTGAGACAAAATAGATGACTAGAATTTCACTTATAATACAGAAATATGTGAGAAGATTGTGTGGCACTTAACACTGTTAGATGTTCAGAATTCAAAGTCAAGTAGTATTAAAGGATTACTTTGTGTAATTTTTCCTCAGTAGTGAATAAATGTTATTATATTTGAGTTTTTTGTTCATACTCAGGAATTGCCACAAGCAGTTTGTGAGATCCTGGGGCTCCAGAACAGTGAAGTTACGACACCAGATTCAGACACTGGAGAAGATGACAATGTTGGCACTACTTGTCCCACATCTGCGTTTCCAAGTAACACCTTCCCCGTCCTTGCCGCCAGTGAAGCCAAAGACGACAGCTCAGCACAGACACTAGCATCCCCAAATGCCTGCAGATTAACACCTGCATGATCATCTGTCTTACATTTTTAGAGATACTTTGTTGCAATTTCTCTTTAAGTACATGAAAGGTAGACATTTACAGTCTTGGTGTTGATCATGCTTTAAGGTTTCTGGAAAGACAGTGTACTGATGTTCTTGCATTAAAGCTTTACAAAGTTTTAAACTAATTATTTTTGTAGTTACTTCTACCAAATAGCCTTTCCTTCTCAATAACATTCCTTAGTATTTTTATAGCTAAGTGCATTGTATTTTGTTGCTGATGAGCTGGGGTGGGATGAATACTACAAGTGGATGCCTTGGGAATTACGCACTCTGAAAAGCATTCACTGCGTTTACTCTTAGTGGGCTTTGGATTTGATAAAATTAACTGCTGAGCCTTTATAAAGCATTCTAAGATGAGATGTTGCACAGTGATGAGATTTAAAAATGCAAGCAAATTCGATTTTTCTATTGTTTACAACAATATTCAGCTTAAATATTTATGCTGGTTGAATGTGATTTAAATTAGACATTTTCACCAATGTAGTTACTGTCTGGATAAAGAACGTCAACCTTAGCAAGTGGATTGGCAGTCTGTTTTTTACAAAGAACTTTTCTTCACTTGTACATAAACTATACATAAGTACTATTTATTGAGTATAAGAAAGCATAGTCCTATTTTCTTTAACTGAATAAACTTGACTATTGGTTTATATAAGCTGATTCAACAAAATTAATACATGGCTTCAATATAAGATCTTTTTCAAAGCTATTTTCTTAACTGAACATTTATTTAATGAGACTACATTCAACCCTATCTATACCTGGTATAATTTTAAAATTAATCACTGTAACCTCACTTTCCTAATAATGTTTATTATCTTTCCTAATAATGCATTAATTAATCAGATCTTTAAATTTTTATAAAATATTCTTTTCATAAAGCTTATGTCAAAGATTTCCAGGCACTGTCATGAGTCTCAAAGTCATATTTTTTGTATATGAATGAAGCTGTTTTTACCATGCAGTATTGCATGATTTTAAGTTATGTGGAATTAACATAACTGATTCCGTTTTAATTGTAATTTGTTAAACTCTTGTACATACCATTAAAATAAATTTAAAGCTGAAGTAGTGTTTTCAGTTAAATTATACTTAGACAATACTGGTTCTTCATCAGAATGACAAGGTGGCCCTCCACATACCACAGATTTTCATTATTTTCATCATCGTTCAGTGAGTTGTAGAGGTGATAAACAAATGACTCCTTTTATACTTGACACTCTTGAAAGCCTTTGTCATCAGTGTGAACACGTCACAGTGTGTCTTGAAGGACACAGTCATGAGTCAGTGAAACAGCTGCTCTGCAGTGGTCATGTAGGTAGACTGGTTTTTTCCTTCCCTAGAAAGTAAGGGTACCAAAGGAACTTTCCCCCAGTTGAGTATTTACTGACAGTCAAGGCACTAGAACCATTAGATATAAGTTTTTAATATCATGTTATCTCCCATCAGTTAATAATGAGTGAGCCTGTCTAGAAAAAGGAAACTGCTCACAGACCAGCATCCCCAGCCTTTCATTTCCTGCTGTTCAGGAAATTGCTCAGAACATCTTGATGTCCTCCTTGTTCTTCCTGGACAGTGGGTATTCAGACTTTTTCCTACGTAATACGATATCTACTTGAGATTAAAGAAAATTTAATATGTTTCATAAGTTGAACTTTTGTCAAGTTCTAAGACTTAAAATATTTTTACTAAGCTATGCTTTTCTGTCAAGCACATTTTTTAAATATGGGAATGATAATGCGTTAGAGTTAGTAGTCTTAATTAGTCAACAAGATCCAGTTAGGAAGACAGTAAACTTGAGCTGTTGGTATTGTTGGAATATGTAGTTCAGATAAATTTCTTGGAGTAACTTTTGAAAAGATATTTTCAGTATTCACAAAATGTTCTACCTGTTCTACCTAGACCCATGTAGCATGTAGAAAATGTATAATGTTATCTGATACATAAGAATGTTAAAATTTAGATAAATTAGTTTCTAATTTTAACTGCATATTTTCAATTTTTATGAGTGTAGGGAAAGGTTTATATTTTAGAACCTGTTTGTGTTTCTAGATTTTCATCTCTTTATATGCAGAAAACTTTAGTTTTGGTTAATAGACTTTTTAATTTTAATTTTAGTAATTTTTTCTGGAGAATAGTTGTTATTGAACTTTATAGTGCCTGGAGTGTAAGCAAGTGTGTTACAGCTTTGGAGCTGCAAAGATACCCTGACTTATTGGGAAGCCAGGCTGCCAGGCTATATCTAGAGCTGTAATAGAACAGCTCTGGAAGCTGGAGCCACAATAGGAAAGCTTAGCCCTGGAGGGAAAGGTGTCCTGACTTGTCAGGAAACCAGGCTACCAAGACAGAGTTGGAATGGGTCCTGATTGAATCTTAGTCCCATGTGCCCATTCCCAGCACAGTTTATATAACCTAAAGTTATATAAACTAACCTAAAGAGAGAGAGAGAGCGCACACCAAACCCGGTGTTTATGGGCTTACCTGTGTGCATTGATGTGCTAGGCACTTATTTCACTTTTGAGTTTTCAGAGGGTGTCCAAAGGTCTTAGAGCAGCAATGCTCAACCTGTGGGTTGCTACCTCTTTGGGGTTGTTGAACAACCTTTCCTCAAGGATCTCCTCAGACCATTGAAAAGCACAGATATTTACATTACAGTTCATAACAGTAGCATAATTACAGTTATGAAGTAGCAGCAAAAATACCTCTGGTTGGTGGTGACCACACCATGAAGAACCTATTAACCATATCATTAGGAAGGTTGAGAGCTACCGTCTTAGGATATATGAAGCCGTGGTGCATTTGTATTTTTATAGCGAAATCATGATTTCTCAAAAGTGTTTTGTTTTTTCTCTAAGGTTGAGAAGCATTGTAAATTATTTAATAATATAAAATTTATGATTCATGCTAATTTTATGTGCTGAACCTCAATTAAAATATTGAGTGTTCATCTATTCTTCCTTTTACTCTCATATAGAGTCTTCAACATTCAGTCAGTCAACTCTTAAGAATGCTTCATGAAAAAGGGGAAAGATAATTTAAGTTTATAGATCTGAAAATGCTGCATCTAATTACATAAGAATACTCTTTGTGTTCCCCAAATCTCTGCAATAGTGAAGAAACAGTAGAATAGGACATTCTTCAACGTGCAAGGGAGATATGAAAAGTCAGCTCCTCAGAGAACTGTGGGAGAGCCCGAGGGCCTACCTAGGGGCCCCTGTCTCTGGAGTGGGGCCACTGGGGACTGGATTGCTCCCTAATCTTCCTCCTCCTCTGGTAGCCGTCACTCCTGCAGGTTAAGATAAAGGAGTTATCAGTCATTTTGCTGTTTTGCCCAAAGCCCCTGTTGGTTGTGATTTCAAATAATTCTGTCAATTTCCAGTTCTGCCTCTGCTTCCATTTTTTCCTTGTCATCCATGCTTTCAAACATTTGATGATGGAAGTCACAAAATAATTCCACACCAGTTCAGAATTATGAATAATAAAAGGGTTATTTATTTAAGGGAAAACTTACAGATCACTGTCCTAGATAACTGTCCTCTGCATGAACAGGAACAGAGTCTAGCAACTGGAAGAGGGAGACAAGCAGAGAGAGAGAGAGAGAGAGAGAGAGAGAGCGCACTTTACAGCTGCTTTTTACGGTATCAGAGACCACACCGAAGTGGGCTGGTATCTTAAAGGCTATTGGCTGAAGGGGCAGAATGTGCTCCCACAGCAGCTCCCCTTTTTGTTTAAATAAGAGTTCCAGACCCAATACAACACTATAAACAATAGGAACAGATATCAAGTATAATTAGAATTACAAGCAGCATAAACAATATTAAGCAAAGAATGTATGCTAAATGTTTTAATAAACATTCTATCCTAAGGAGTCTAAGTCTTGGCTTGATCATAAGACTATAGTAACTACATCTAATCTTCAACCCCATTGAAGGCCTGAGAAGGGAGACAATATTACTTGAGCAGGCAGGAAGTACAATCAAGCAGCTTCCAAAGTGAGCAATATATGATGGAGACAATTGGCTAACTGAACAATCACCCAAAGTCTTACTTTGCAATGTTGAAGCAACCAACTTTGGCTAAGGCCTAGTGTAACTGACAGACTATTTTCCGAGGTAGGAAATTTTTCAGAACCATCTTACCCTGTCTTGGCAAGATTTGACAGTCTTTTTCCTTGTGTCTTGCTTATCCATTTCTGCATATCATGTACTTCAGTGTTTGAGGTATGGGCAGTTCCTTGCCCAAAAGTCAATTGTGCCAAGAAGAAAATAAACTCCAAGTGGAGTGTCTTTGGTGCTCAACATTCTCTTGGGAGTAGATTGGTGCTGTCAGGAGCAATCATGTCTCATGTCAACAGATCCTTGAAGTGGTTGATAGGTAGATAGGTCTACCTATCTAGACAGAATACAGTCTCTATGTATCTAAAGAACCTAATTGATCTGACTGTATGTACAACAAACATGAACAACTATTGACCTATAATATTTAATACCTATATAACTTAAAGACTAAAACTTCATGTCAAAATATTAAATAATCTGTAAACAAATGTGCAACAAATGAGGACAATGACTTCAAAATGTAAACTATAAGTATCTTTATCAGAGGTAGGAGTAATATATAGTGCAATATGAAAATATATCCTAAAAGTTGTATCAATATACAAAATGTCCTAAACAGAGGTAGAAACATATATACAATCTGACAGAATAACTTTGCATAGGTATACAAATAATGTAAATAAAAATAACAAATATAATTTGAACTTGTATCATTATACAAAATTATACCAATGTAAATTATCCATAAATAATAGCTCACAAGCATTCACTCTATTACACATTATTATTTATTTATTTTTTTTAGAACAAGCATAGTTTTCACCCTAACCCTCTATCTAGTTCAAGTAATAATCAACAGCCCCTAAGTGTTCCCAACCCTAAGGAAAAACTTTTTTTGGGATAGGTTGCATCATCCTCTGGAATTGCTTCTTGCTGTCATGGGGGCGATGTTCTCTTAATAAGATCCTGGAAAAGTAAAGTGATGGTTAACTTTCGAAATTACTGTCTAGTATAGTTACAAACAATAGGGTTTTCCAAAATTCTTATTTGGAGTTCTGGCCAGAACGTCATGAGAAGGTACACCATTTCAGCATTTGGTACCCAAAAAACTGGTCTTATAGTAGCACTATTAGCATCACAATGTCATCTCAACCAGGCAGAGTTGTTGCTGTGGGGTCCCATCTTCCTGGAAATTTCAAAGATTACTGCAGTCTGCAGTCGTTACCCAGCCAGAGGAAGCAAGATGTGACTGCCTGGCCGAAAAAGGTACCGAGCCACATGGTTAACTCAAATAAGAATTATGGGTTAATCTAAGTAATAAGAATTAGTTAATAAGAAGCCTGAGCTAATGGACCAGTTTATAACTAATGTAAACCTCTTTGGGACTAAACAGCTGTAGGACCTGGTGGGACAGAAACATCAGTCAACAAACATGGCCTAACATATCTATGATTTCAGCTTACATGGCTTGGGTTTCTGGGATCTTGACAAGACTTATTGGCTTCCAAAAGTCACCTACTTGTTGGACCACAGCCTGTTTATTCATCCCCATGAACATGGAATTAACACATATGTTGGTTGTAGAGAGCTTGCTTACAGCCTGCCTTAGCCTGAAAATTCCTCAACTAGAACCACACAGAAGGCATCCTTCTGGCCCTTTGTGGCTCTATCCTTCACAGATTTTTCCCTTTGGATGTCTCCTATCTGCCATCGGCAACTCTTGTTTTCTTTTTTTAGTGACTATTGGCCAGCTGTTGTGTTGTGTTTTTTTTTTTTTTTTCCCAATAGCACATGACAACTTTTTGCCCTGCCTGGTTTTTCATTCCCTCCTCCAGGATAGGGTATATGTCTTTTGTGTTTCTCTCCAGTCACATAAAGACTGTTTCAGAACCAATGACATGTGTACTCTTTAAGACTTCATTACTGGATTTGTCTCCATTTATTATTGAATAAAATGTGAACAAGAGCAGAGCCTCCCGCAGGGATTCTGAACAGCTTAATCAGTTGGTTCCCACTTGCAGCTACAGGTAAGAGGTTTCACCTGGTTTGCTCACATTCTACCTGGTTTTCTGAGAAATATCTGGTACTCTGGCTAATCCAGGAAATGGGAATTGCAGGCCTCTGAGTGTGCTGAAACCAATGTCAAACAAATGAAGAGAAAGTTACTGAACTCACCTATTGACATTTTTAAAATGGTATAGCTTACGTCTTAGTAGATATAAGTGTTGACAGAGGTTTCTGTCCTGCTTGGTCCTGCAGTTGTTAAGTCCCAAAGAATCACACAGGGGTCTACATTAATTATAAAATGTTTGGCTTATTGGCTCAGGCTTCTTATTAACTCATAACTTATATTAGCCCATAATTCTCGTCTATGTTAGCCATATGACTTGGTACCTTTTGTGGCAAGGCAGTCACATCTTGCTTCCTCTGTGGTTGAGTCATGACTGCAGACTGAAACTTTTCCTATAATTCTCATTACCACGCCTCTATTTCCTGCCTGGTCACCATCACCCCACCTACATTTCCTGCCTGGCTACTGACCAATCAGCATTTCATTAAAAATAATACAAGTTATAGAATAAAAGACCATTGTCCCACAGCACGTAAATATTCTCCTGTGGAGACTGGCTTTTCTACATGATCACAAAGGTGAACTTTTGCCAAATATTTCCACTTCATAGTCAATAGTTTTTCACGTTCAGGGTTAGAGAGTACGTTGGTGACACACTGGATTTATTCTTTGAGTTCCAAGATGGGAAAGCCATACTCCTGGATTTCCACCACAGTACAGCAATGAGTGCACCCAAGGCAATTCCAACATGGTGAAGATCAGTATCACAGAAAGAGTGTTATGGTCAGGCTAACCCAACAGTGGCTGTCCCCTGATGGAAAACCCAAGAATCCAATCGTTGTTCAGTCTATGAGGCTGGATGTCTCAGCTGGTCATCTTCTATGTGGGAATCCTGGAGAAGTAGGCTCTAATATCAGTGAAGAAATACCTTAGCATCAGGATATAGGGGCGAGGGCAAGCAGGCAAAAGGCAAAACTGCTTTCTCCCTTGTCCTGAAGGTGTGGCCCAGATTTAGTGTGGATCTTCTGACTTGGAATGATCCAATCCGGAAAAGTCCCTCACAGGTGTGCCCAGATGCTTAGGTTTTAATTCCAGATGTAGTCGAGTTGACAACCAAGAACAGCCATCACAAGCACTGTACTTCCAAGCCCAGGTTTAGCTCTTGGCCACGTGGTAGGCTAGCAAAGTTGAGAGAAATAAGGGCTGTGATTATTCACAAGAGTGAATGAAAAGCCTGTCTTCTTAGGGTCAGCAAGGACTTCTCAAAGGAGAGAATTAAGGAAGTAGAAGAAAAGGGCAGAATGTGGATTGGAAATGCAGGTGTCATGAGGATTGGCTGTACCCAGTTGCATTTCAAGCATGTGTATGTTGGTATAGGTAGACAGCCATTTTAAGCTATATGTGCAAACCATCCGTTCTTATTGCCTATGTGCATGAATGCACGTACTTAATTACTGCTAAGCTACTATGTTCTAACCAATCTCAGGTACATACTTCATGAACTATACGTGTGTGGGCTGGAACTGTCTGGCAAAGAAAATGGTGCTGTATAGAAGCTTATATGGGTTTCTTAAAGGAAATCATTACAGGTTTACTTCATTTCCTATTGTTAATAAGCTCTTACTAAATCATGTGAAATAGGCTAGAAAGTTGCTTTAGTATAATAAGTGGTTGGAGAAGTTAGGAGCGGATGGTATGAGTATCAAGCTGCAATTGCCAAAGAACCTGAAGTACATACCCTGTAGGATCCAGGAGTCAGATGCCAATGGAAAACATCCAGACACACTAATGATTGAGTTGGTGTGTATTAGAAAATCCAACCCTTTCTATTGCCTTGTTCAATGTGGAGTTAAGAGATACAAATATGAAATAATAGGCATGATGTTTTAAAATCAATATGACAAGTTATCCAAAGAAAAATGACCAGACTTTGTGTGGCAGGCATCTCGGCCTCCAAACTGCCACTACTGCTTCCCACTCCGTCTCTACCTCAAGTAACCTCATGGCTGCTCTCTCTTCTTCTTGGGGAATTGCCAGGTAAATTCCTACTTAAGTCATTATCCTGGTGGCCGCGCTCAGATCCTCATGCATGCTAGGCAATTTATCTTCTAGTGGCTTACACACCCAGCCTATCTTTCTCTTGGTGATCTTGTGTTTCCAATCAGTTTCTTATTTAGCCAGAAAGGTGAGTGCTGTATAGAAGGATATGTAGTCCTTATTTCTCATATTTTACCTACACACAGAAATTAATAATATGGGAAGATTCCTGTTGTGTACCATAGGCACTTCTACATCTTCTTGCTTCTCTCAGTTAATAAATTTACCTTTTGGGGTGGGAGGTCCTTCTGTCTACGTGTTGCTTTTATTGGTTAATGAATAAAGAGCTGGCTTGGCCCATAGCATGGTAGGAGGAAGGCAGAGTCAGAGAGAAGCTGTGGATCCTCTGCCTGAGACAGACACTAGGAATATTACTGGGTAAGCCACTGCCATGTGGTGATACACAGATTAATAGAAATGGGTTAAATTAATTTATTAGAATTAGCGAATAAGAAGCTAATGCTAATGGGCCAAACAGTGTTTTAATTAATATGGTTTCTGTGTGATTATTTTGGGTCCAAGTGGCCAGGAACAAACAAGTGGCATCCTTACAACAACCTTTAGTATTTACAAATACATTTTTGTGCCTTTATTCCCATAGTCTGCTGCTGCCAAGATCCATTTCTATTTTACAGTGATTTAAGGGCTGGTTGATAGTATTTCTCTTACTTTCATTATTATCTTTATTGACAAGGATATCTATGTTGAAAGGCACTAGAATACTTAACATAAAGATTTTAGACCCTTCCATATCTCAGCCAATCACTACCATGGTCACTTATGGTCCTGGGCGGTGGATCCTGAACTGTATAAAACAGAGAAAGCAAGCCAACTGCTCATCTACCTGCATTTATCTCATCTGTTTTCTGATTGTGAATGAAATGTGCCCGTCTGCAGCTGCGCTACCTTGACTGCCTTACTACCCATCATGGACTATACCTGTGAAGAGTCAGGTAGACCAAACTCTTACGCTCTTTAAGTTGCCTTAAGACAGCAATTATAACCAACTGTTAGATTGTATGTTTTATACTGCTTTTACTCCCTAAAGAATCCCTGTGGCCACTGAGACAATGGGGATGTTTTATCAGGAACTCACCAAGGCCAGCTGGCCTGGGTCTGAAAAAACCTGGGATAAAACCGGACTCGCTGAACATAGTGGACAATGAGGACTACTGAGAACTCAAGAACAATGGCAATGGGTTATTGATCCTACTGCAAATACTGGCTTTGTGGGAGCCTAGGCAGTTTGGATGCTCACCTTACTAGACCTGGATGGAGATGGCTGGTCCTTGGACTTCCCACTGGGCAGGGAACCCTGATAGCTCTATGGGCTGACAAGGGAGGGGAACTTGATTGGGGGAGGGGGAGGGAAATGGGAGGAGGTGGCGGGGAAGAGACAGAAATCTTTAATAAATAAATAAACAGAAAAAAAAATGAAAAAAAAAACTCCAGCTCCAGGATTTCGGAGGCCTCTGACGCCTGTACACACACAAACGGTTAAAAATGAAATAAATCTCTTTAGATGGTTAAAAAAAAAAAAAGAATCCCTGTGGCAATTCTTCACTTCCACCCTCGTATCCCCTGGCTATCATAAATCTGCCCTGATTTTTTTCCTCTTTTTTATTGTTTATTTTTACATTTAGACATTCCATATAAACAAAACCATGCAAACTTGTGGTTCTTTGTGTTTGGTGCTTTTTTTTTTTGCATAGCACAATATTTTCAAAATTCACTCTTAGTGTGGTCTTGCATCAATTTTAGGGATTGCGTATTTCATTCCTTTGCATCACCAAGTGATAGTCAACTTAGAATACACAATATTTTGCTTGCCTTCTCATCAGCTGGTGATTTTTAATTGCCTTTTCTTTTATGATTAATGTTATCATGAACAATCTTGTACAGTCTTTCTTTGGCTATGTTTTTACTTTTGGGGGATATATATATATATATACCTAAGAGTTGAGTTGTTGAGTTCCAGCTGGAGTGGGATTGTTGTACCCAGTGACACTTGACTGGGGAAAAGAGAGTTTCTCTTTCCTAGCAAGTATCAGTTGCAAAATGGCTTCTTTGTCTATGGATAGGACTTTGTGACCACTTCCATTCACTGGGATGGGACTTTTGTCTGGCTTGGATTTGTGCAGGTCTTGTGCATGACATCATAGTCTCTGTGGGTTCATATGGGCATCAGTTTTGAGGCATCTGGATGACACTTTCCATGGAGACATCCATCACCTCTAGCTCATACATGCTTCCTGCTGTTTCTTCTGCATTGATAGCTAGAGGGGAAGGGTTTGATAAAGACATTGTTTAGTCTTGAGCGCTCCTAGTTTCTTCATTCTCTGCACACTGCCCAGTTGTGATTCTGGCTTAATTACCATCCACTGCAAGAAGAAATTGTTCCCTCTACCTCAAACCCTCTCTTTGCTGTTTCCCGTTGCCTATGACACGGCCAAATTAACTTTTAAAGATTCAGCCTGGACAACTCCCCAAAGAGTCTCAGGATTCCATAATGTATTGCTGACTACTCTGTGACTTGTGCTTTTGATGTCTTCTGAAGAGAGGTCCATCTCCTTTGTTTCACTTGCTTCTCTCAGCTGGACCCCTTGTGGGTCAGTGTTGAATCGTATATTCCTTTGCACCCACAGGATTTAGTTACATTGCTCAATACAAACTCAGGGCTCAACAAATTTTTGTTGAGTTAGACATCTGTTCTATGTATGGCCCTATAAGCTATGGTCTGTTGAGCCTGCTTTTGTTTATATTCTTCTTTTTTGCAGTATTCGAGACTGTACAATATCACAATAGAGAACATGGATCCTGGAGTCAAATCACCTGAATTTAAATCCCACGCACACATGCATACATATGGATGTCAGTAACTCTCTCTTAATGCTGTCATGATAACTGATCATGTTTTGGCCTATAAAAGTACATAGAAAATGTTTAGAATAGAAACTAGCAAAATTAGGCATTTCTCAATGTCAACTATGATTTTTAGAATTACTTCAGTTAATTTATTAGTATTTGCTTTCCTATTAGTTTTTAAGCATTGATCTTTGGTGGAAATATAAGCTGAATGATTATTTCCAGAGTTGGATCAAATAATAATTATAAAAACCCTCACCTATCCAGAAACAAATAAAACCCAACCAGTGTCAACACATATACTTTTGTTTTGAAGAGTCTTCATTTTGTTTTCTAGATAAACAAACTGTTCAAGTCCCAGATTTTGTTTAGTTCTTCAGTTAAACAAATACACTTGGTAAAGAATTTTCTATCTCCAAAGGATTGGCAAGCTCTCCAAAGTTGGAAAACTAAGAATATAATTTTATCTATGCCTGTCAAATTGCTGGATCTGATCATGTCACAGATGGAAGGAAACATTCACTGGAAGTATCAAAAAAGTGCTGGGTCTGTTTTGGTTGCCATGTGTTTCTTATTTAGTAAAGAGCATTTTAGAAGGTGAGTGTCTAAGTCCAAGCCTTGCATTTCTTTTTCAGAACAAGAGCCTGAGTGTCCCTCTACATAGAGATGCTACAGGTTTTGCAAACAGACCTTTTATGAAAACCATCACACACAGGCACACATGTAAAATTTGCACATCATAACATGTCAGCTCTCAGAAAAACTTTTTAGAATTTTTTTTATTACTTTTAGAAAGCACAAAGCCCTTAAATTGCTTAAAGACTGTGGGTAACTTTCCAGTAGCAGGCTTGAGAGCTAACCTTAGAGGACTTGTGTTTTGTTGCAAGAAGAGAAAAATCACCCCGATGCTATTGTTCTCCATCATCTCCTCCCAAAGAGCTACTCGACCTAGGAAACAAGCAAATCTCATCATGAGCTCAGATAACCTCAGGCTTCAGATCTGTAATCTGACTGTGGCCATCAGCAACCAGAAATGAGTTTTTTCTAATCAGCTTTCCATCAGTGCCCAGTCACTCATATAAAAGAACACAGGGAGGGAGGCAAGCACACTGCTCTTCAGCACCAAGGTTTCTGGACAGCGCCCCGAGCAGGCTGCTGTCACTGGCCTCTTCCTCCTTCGTCTCTGCCAGGGTTGCCCCTCTGGTCCCCCCTGCTGCTGAGAAAGAAAATTACATCGGGATCCATGCAGCCCGCAATGATGATGTTTTCCAGTAAATACTGGGCCAGGAGAGGGTTGTCCCTGGATTCAGCAGTGCCTGAAGAGCACCAGCTAGTTGGCAGCTTAACAGTGAGTACTTGGCACTCTCCGCTGTTCTGTAGGGCAGCAATTGTTTTAACCGCACCATATGGACACCTGCTGTAGAGTAAGCATGCACTTCCACTCCCTCCTCCTCTGTAGTCTTGTCTCACTACCCCCTTCTGTCTACCTGAGCTCTTCACAAGGTAAAGCAGGGGGCTAATTGTGAAGAGATACACTTTTCTCAAACAGTCAAGTTCCTTATGGTGAAGAGTGGAAGGTTATGTGAATCAATCTCCTAAATTCACTCCTCCCTCAAAGGATAGAACATTGAAAGGCCTATAGGAAGATTTGGGAGAAAGAATTAAATATATTTTTATGGTTTCTACAAGACAGTATGTCTCCTATATCCCTCCCCACCCCAACTTGTCTTTGAACACAGAATGTGTATTCTTGATTTGAAGCACAGGTTTTGGAATAAAAAGAGCAGCCATTGTCATCCAGAGGTTTTCCTGCATGCCACTTTATTCCCCTTTGTATAGGTTAATGGATGAAATAATGAAATACTCCTTGTGTCAATATTTGCAAGATATTTTTGCATTTAAAATATTGACATTAAAGAATGGTATTTGTAAAGCTACAGTTCTTGCAAAGGTTTAGATCCTAATTTGAGCAATAGTTATGAGATTTAATAAAAACGGTACTTTTGTTTTACTAACAAAATATATCCAGGCTTCTGTCATTAAAATTTTAGGGGCTTTTTTTAGGGGCTGCTTCACTGTTGTCTTTCCTGTTTGTCAACAGATTCCAAATTCAGCTTGTCAGAGAAAAAAAATCACGTTGAATTCTTTAGTTCCATATATGTGTATTCTACTTATTACCTCACAAATGTTGAAAAATAGCCCCAGTAACTTTCTTAGCACTATTTAAATCAATTTGTGAAAATGAGGCCAAAATGTAAAATAGAATTTTCTAACTCTCAAATATCATGAATATTTGGATAAGAAGTTACATTGAGGAATTCTGGAGTCAGAACAGAATGCCAGGAGGGAAACACAGAAAAAAAAAACACCTCAGTTATGGGTAATGTATGACCCTTTCACAGAAAAATGCTCCTTAGACACAGGAGATCTGGGGATGATGTGGAGAGGCTGAAGCAGATGTTGAGACTACGAAGAAATTTGAGCTTTTAAATGACTAAACCCACTGTCAAATGCCAGTACCGGCATAAACTTCTCTCCCTCAAGCCATAAATAATAAAATATCCTTTCCTATTACATATAAATTCAGCGAGTGAGACAATCTTAATGCATGAAAATAAAGCCAGGAGAGAAATTGAAGGAAGACAGCGGCAAATCACTTTTCACTGGGGTCCTTATAAATGTGTGGGTCTCAGTTCTATGAGGATGTCGTGGACCGGTGTGATTATGTTATCCTACCATTAGCTAGGGAGACAGAGAGATCTCTGTTTGCCCAACTCTGCTTTCATATGCAATGAGTACAAAACAGACTGTCATAATCTCATATTGTCTGTCAAATGAAAAGTTCCCAGCTTTGTTTCTCAAATTCTGCAATGTGCCTTGAATTGCTCGAATCTGTTATTTTTATCTTTAGCTAGAAGAACTTAAGTTATTGCTCAGATTCTCTTGGTTGTTCCTAGTGATTAGCTAGGTGGTTCTTTCTCTCTCTTCTGCCTTTCCGACTGCCTGTTTTATTTGTGACGGAAATGTACCAGTCACTGTCCAGGATCAGTTTCCCACAGCGGGGTTGGTTGGACACACTGTTCGGTCGCGGACTTCCTCAGTGGGTAGGAAGCTTTAGACTGACGGTTTGGGATGGTAAAATGGGTCTCGATGGAGAAATGATCCTTTTTCACCCATGTCCTGACTTGTTTCAGAATGCAATAAATACTTCTGTTTTAAGAGACTTTATTGAAGCTACCTTTGCTCTGCCAAAACTATGTTTGGTCTTATGTTTGGTATTTTTACTAATTAATAAAGTTTACAGATGGACCAATGAAGATAAATAACCAGATTTTATGCTGCAAAATTGCCTGAAAAGAAAGGCAGGAATTCCTTTTTGAAAGGAGGAGGAGTGGATGGGGGGATAGATTGGGGTGAGGGGGAGGGAGCAGAGAAATAGGAGGGTGGGGAACTGTGGTTGGCATGTAAAATAAATGAAAGAATTTAATAAAAAAGAGAAAAAGAAAGGCAGAGATTATCTACATATATTATTTTATATTATTGCAGTGGTTCTCAACCTGTGGGTTGTGACTCCCTCTGCAGTTTGGGGTCGAACATCCCTTTCACAGGGGTTGTTAAGATCATCAGAAATATAAGATATTTACATCACAATTCATAACAGTAGCAAAATTACAGTTATAAAGTGGCAATGAAGGTAATTTTATGGTTGGGGGTCACCACAACATGAAGAACTGTATTAAAGGGTCATAGCATTAGAAAGGTTGAGACCCACTGTTCTTACTGATAATTAGGTTTTCATCACCATCAAACTAAAGGAAACCTAGCCTTCCTTTAAGTTAATCCTCCAGACACTACCTTGAAACAGTGCAAAGAGTACCTCAGCATAGAGTAGACGAGGATTTCAGACAGCTGAGCGCCATGAGGACTCCACTGTGAGCTAGTGTGATGGATAGGGTGTCCCCCATTCAAGGGGGATCTCTAGGCAAATTAAATTATGGAGACCTCTGGAATCTGGCTGATATTTGTGCTTCTACTTCTTGAAGCTAAATAAAGCTATTGCTGGCAAGAATGAGGACAAGAGGGGAAGCAAAGGGAGCGGCAGAAGCGACACCGCGGAGAGCGGCAAGACAGCAGTTGTGTTCTCCTTGAAGAATGAGGTCGGAGGGCTGGTGAAAGCGCTGAGACTCTTCCAGGTAAATGCAAGGTGCCCGTTTGCAACTTTACGGTGGCCGTGTGCCTGGCTGCAGACCTGTTGCCTGATCTAAAGCCATTTCTGAATCCATTTCTGGTTAACATCAGAAAAAACTTGGACGGAACCGATTGTCATGAGGATTTTACAAGGGAAGCTGGCTCTTCCTAACTTCATGAGAACTGTAATTTATTAGCTCAGAGTTAGCCTATTAGGAATCCTGTACACTGTTGCCAGGTAAGAAAGTCTGTAATTCAAAAGTGGGAGCTTTGCAGTTGAAAATGCAAACACACACACACACACACACACACACACACACACACACACACACAGTGCTTCCAAATATCAAGATTCTATACCCTGCTTTGATTTACTAAATTTGAACTGTGCTTATGTAATGAAAGCATATA
>NC_022024.1:11659962-11669105 GCF_000317375.1 Microtus ochrogaster
TCCACCTGCCTCTGCCTCCCGAGTGCTGGGATTAAAGGCGTGCGCCACCATCGCCCGGCATGAAAGCACATTTATTGCATAAAGTGAGATACATGAATACAGACACTTCCTTAATAATGTGTGTTATGTAAAGCTGTATTACTATCTATCTATCTATCTATCTATCTATCTATCTATCTATCTATCTATCTATCTATCTGTATACACACATATATTTTGAAGGAGTGACTTCTAGAAAGGTATGGCACAGTCTCCGGCATAAATCCCTGTTTTGTGTCCTAAAGAAAGAACTTGGGTGAAGGGGAATGCCTTGTACACCTGCTGTTTCCACCACCTTAAGTAGAAACCTTCACAAATGTGTCTTGTTGGATGCCAATGGCTGGTTGCCAGGGATGTAAGTTGAAGAGTTCGGCTCTTCCTGTGCCTTAGGCTGTGGAATAGTAGGACACATGGTTCGGGGATTTGGACCTGTGCTCGCTTTGTTGGTCAATCATTACCTGCTCCTCAGTTCAATTTCCTCATTTGTAAAATGGCAATAATGATAATTCCTACCTAACTGGGTTGTTGGGATGAAAGAATATGAGGGTGTTTTGTTAAGTGCAGACAGGAGGCATTATTTGTGATGTCCCTAGATGACCATAGATGGGGATTAACCTGATTCAGAAAATGTTTCCTCATTCCCTTCTGGCCTTGAGGAAAAGATGAGGGACCATAAACAGTGTTAATGGAAACCTGGAGTAGTATTTTACACATAATTATGCCATGTAGGCCTGTGTCCACACAAGGCCCAGAGGCAAAGCCAATTCAATTAGACAGCTGGGTGCTGTGGGAAAAAAAAAAATCCCCGTAGAAGGGGTTTGCACTTTGAATTTGCACACTGCCATCAGCTAGTCACCGGGCCTTAGATAAAGCCCTTAACCCCCTGGGACCTCAGTGCCCTGGGCTACAAATACCCACTCTGACCCAATCACACGTTAAAAGCCCAAAGTGGCACAAAGAACGTGGAGTCTTTTGGGCCTTGAACTTAATATTAACCCCACTTTGATTATATTAGCTAATTTATAAGTTATAGCATTATTGCAAAGCTTAATAAAAAAGAGAATGAGAACATCTAGGCATGTCTCTGAAGCTGTGCTGAAATCCAGTGTGACAGGGAGGAGTGTGCTTATGGGGCAGGGCATGTCCAGGAGACCTGAGCCGACAACCGACAAAGGAGACAGGCTTGCCAATGGGAAACTTGGACCACATTTTTAAGCAGTAAAGTTACGATTCTTCATGGAATAGCTTGTTGTAAGAAGACTCACAAGATGACAGCTGCAGAATATAGCCCAGTGAAGCTAGCCCGGCAGATGCCGGAGAGTCGCTATGTGCTCCTGTTTAGGGGTATTATTTCTGTGTTCTGCCTCTTCCCTACACTTGGCCTGTTTTCCTTTTGCCTGGGACAGCCTCTCTTCCATCCTTTTCCCGTTTGTTTTCCTAAACTTTGGGCTACGCTTTGATCAATATTTTCCAAATTAAGGTTATTTTACACACCCTCTCTCTTCTGCCTGGCATTTTTATTAGTCACAATTTTTCTAAAAAAGGGTTGCTTTGGGGCTGTGGAGATGGCTCAGTGGTTAAGAGCTCTGCCTGCTCTTCCAAAGGTCCTGAGTTCAATTCCCAGCATCCACATGGTGGCTTGCAACCATCTGTAATGAGGTCTGGTGCCCTCTTCTGGCCTGCAGAAATACATGTGGGCAGAGCACTGTATACATAATAAATAAATAAATAAAATTAAAAAAAGGGTTGCTTTATTTTTATTTTTAAGTTATCGTTATATGTAGAAAGCATTTTGCTATGTGGCCTAGAGGAATTTGCAATTCCCTTGCCTCTTTCCTCTGGGTGTTGGGATTTTAGGCATGCGTCATCATGCCTGACTCTATATGATTGCTTTATTTTTAAACTTCATTTTAAAAGGAAGCCTTTTATTATTGTAAGATTGAGATGTGGAGCTTTGTATTTTTCTAGAGTATGAAAACATAAAGTTTAGGATACTACATTATGGTAATGTAATAGGCAGGCTAAAGTCCTTGCGAATCCTCACTCAGTAGCTGTGGTATGTGGACCCCTCTGAGAAATGATGCTTACGATCAAGATATATTTTATAGTGCCTTTCTTTTATATGTCTTCAATGCCTTCCTCTTTTTATTATAAGACAGGACAACCTATATGGAGGCATGGCAATTAGTCTTCCTTATTAATCAAAGTAGTAGCTGGGAAAATTCTCACTAAAGCATAGCCAGTACTCTCCTGTAGGAACTTGACACTTCACTCCTTGATAGCCAAACATGACTACATACACACTCATTCACTGTGACCAGAGTGTGATTCAGATATATCACGCATGTTTCCACAGGAAAAACATGTCAACATGGTTCACATTGAATCCAGGAGGTCCCGGCGAAGAAGCTCTGAAGTTGAAATCTTCGTGGACTGCGAATGTGGCAAAACCGAGTTCAACGAGCTCATCCAGTTGCTGAAATTTCAGACCACCATCGTGACCCTGGATCCGCCTGAGAGCATTTGGACAGAGGAAGAAGGCAAGGGGGATTTTCGCTTTTCTTGCTTGTTGTGTGCTTTTGCAGTCTGACGCATGTCGCAGAGGGAAAGGCACGGCCCCGCGAGCTAATACTGTCGAACCTGCGCTGTTCCCAACAGAGCTGGCGGATGTGCTGTGGTTTCCGCGGAAGATCTCGGAGTTAGACAGGTGCTCGCGCAGAGTTCTCATGTACGGAACCGAGCTTGATGCGGACCACCCAGTAAGTGTCTCGCGGGATCCCTTTCAGGGTCCTCTCCCGGCCGGCTTTGCCCTATGCTAGATGCTGTGTGTGCCGTGTTCTGTGCTGTAATTTCTTATCTATCCCCCCGCAACTGAGAGCAGACTTTGAGATGATTAAGCTTCCCCTGTACATGTGTTGGCTGGAAGAAGGTCAGAAAGATGGCATTTTCACATACGGTTTATTTATAAAATAGTTGGGCAGGGGAGGAGATTGTACGCCTTGGAGGATATTTCTGTGGAATTAGACAGCCTAAAATATACCTGCAGATGGTGACCCTTGGAAGAACGATGAACTGAAAAATTGATCACACCTTTGGGGAACTAGGGAAGACCGGACGTGATGGGGCTCGGTGAGAGAGTAAAATTCTTGCCATTTTCCTTGACTGGAGGTAGTTAGGAGCTGAGTTATATGCTTGACTTCAGTCTCGACGGAAAGGCAGAAGAAGGGCTTTAGAGTAAGGCCGTGATGGAAGAGACATCCTTCCCACAGCCACTCCGAATCTATCCACCGTTTCCTTCTCTACTCCAATAAAAGTGACCACCGTTAGAGAAATATGACACTTGGGTGAGCATTTCCCATCTTTCTCCCCCACCCCATTTTATATCAGTTTTTATTTAACACAAGAGACCCTGAACTTCTTTATGGCCAGAATGAAGTACAGCGAAGTAAGCAATATACACATTCATTATGAGCCTCCTTCCCTCCCCAGGCGTCTAGCAGTGGGCGGATAGAACAGTGAAATCTAAATGGATCTGTCATGCTTAGTGGAAGGAAGCCTTTTTGTTATGAGGGTAACGGCTTGCAGAAACTCACACTATTGAAGACGGAGAAAATTTGAGAGTGCAACTGTATCATTGTACCCTGAATAATGGTACCTAAGTGTGGGCGTAGGATCGGCAGTAGCACCAGCATCTGGGACCTTGCTTTAACCACTGCACACTTCTTCAGTTCGGCATCCACGGACAAGTTCAACAGGAATCAACTATCATGCAAAGTAGTCATTTGGTGCAATATCAAACCAATTCAAGCATTCCTTTCAAATAAATGATTCAGCAACCTAATGTTGCTTTATATGTCAAAAGCTGAAATAATGCATACATAGTGTGTTGTGTTCGCAGCATAGCGTAGAAATCCACAGTACTTCACACAGCAGCCACGGAGCAGCCACGGAAAACCCATTAAAACAGTGGCTTTAGTCATCTTTACTAAAGCTTTTAGTTATTTCCCCTCTCTCACCCAGTCTCAGTGGAACTGGAATTAGTGCATGCTGGTTCACATGATTTGGAGGATGGAGACTGCATGGATATCAGCTGCTAACTTGCAGAAAGACCTTGGTGAGGTCCATGTACCTCTGAACCTGGGGTTCTTGAATGTAAAAAGCGGAAATAGAAATTCTTATGGACCTCAAAGGGGTGTTTGAAAAGCCTACTTAAGACAGCAACCGGAAGGCAATTTGGCAACAGGAAATGCCTAAATTCAGTGAGGGAACTGTCGTATTAAACCATCCAGATCAATATGGAGACAGTAGAGGTGCTTTTGAGGACCTCCCATGTCTAAAGGCTCCCGTAGTGGAGTTTTAAAAATCACTTACCCCGGAGGAAGGAGTAGAGCCATTTGGATGAAGCTACCTCAGGAGCCACTGACCTTGCTGTGAACAAGAGGTATTCCAACACCAGGAGTACATTTTTTTTTCTGTGCTTAATTTTATTCCATTACTCCCAATCCCACCTGCTTTATAATATCTCCACTTATTTTCTGTGCAGCCACTTGAAATAATTGCAAGTACTTAGCCATCCCCTACGTCTCTTGGTATTGTTATAAGCACACCAAATGTTCATTATGCAAAATCTGATATTGGTAAGCTGGTGCTTTTGTGAGTTTTTATTTGATGTGGATGGGGGGGTTGTCTAAGCACTTCTTACATCTGAGAATGATTAAAGTTCTAGGAATGACAGAGGGACTCTTGCCGTGGGACAGTCCAGGGAGGGCTTGGAACATAAATCATGCTGTGTTGTGGGCTATTTTTTTTTAACCAGACAAAGATGTGTTACATTTGTTTATACTGCAGAATATTATTTTTACTGTGTAAAGGTTACTTTTGTTTGTGCTGCATTTGTTCAATGATGTGAGGATGTGTGTTTAATTATGAAAAGATGTGTTGCATCTGTTTCACCTTTATCAGACCAATCAGCTGCCCTAAGAAAGAGCTGAACAGCAAATAAATAGGCAGAGAAAGGATAGGTGGGGTCAGCAGGCAGAGAGAATAAATAGGAGGAGGATTCTAGGCTCAAAAAGAAAAACGAGGGCTGGAGAGATGGCTCAGAGGTTAAGAGCACTGACTGTTCTTCCAGAGGTCTTGAGTTCAATTCCCAGCAACCACATGGTGGCTCACGACCATCTGTAATGAGATCTGCTGCCCTCTTGTGGCCCGCAGGCAAGCATGCAGGCGGAATACTATATATGTAAATAAATAAATGAATTCTCTGGCTTTTTGGGACCCTAGTCTATTTGGATGCACACCTTCCTAGGCCTGGATGGCGTGGGGAAGGAGGGTCTTGGACTTCCCACAGGGCAGGGTACCCTGCCCTCTCTTAAGGAGGGAAGGGAGGGAGGAGGGTGAGTTGGGAGCGGGAGGGGAATGGGAGGAGGGGAGGAAGTGTAAATTTTTGAATGGAAAAATTAAAAAAGAGCAGAGAGGATAAACAAACAAAACAAAACAAAACAAAATGAGAGAGAAGGAGAGATTGAGGGACATGCCCAGGGCAAGAAGCTAGGCAGGTGCCAGCCAGCAGACATAGAGGAGCAGTAAAAGTAAGATATACAGAACAAAGGTAATAAACCCAAAGGCAAAAGGTAGAGAAAGAGAAAGAGGTTAATTTAAGTTAAAAGAGCTAGCCAGAAGTGTGCATAAGTTAGGCCAGGCATCCAAAACTAATGGTAAGTCTGTGTCGTGATTTGGGAGCTGGTTGGTGGTCCCAAAGAAACACCTGGTACTGTGCTGCTTTGAGAAAGTGTTAAATACATGGGCCCGCGGCTCTCAAATCTTAATAGACAAAGAAATTGACTGGGAAATACTTTGAAATACAATGAATCACAAAGGAGGGCTAAGAGTCTGCATGTCTTGAGAGCTCCCAGGTGAAGCTCACACTGGGGGATATGGATCCAGGATTTTGACTTGCCAGGGCCTAGACTTGGAGGGTCTTCCAAGGTGTGGTCCAAGATTCACTCTTCTGATATATATATATTTAAAAAAGAAACTTCAAGATGCTCCCCAGAAGCTCAGGCAAGGAAGCTTTCCATCAGCAGACTGGGTAGGGGGGTCTGTGTGGAAAAGGGTCTGTAGCAGATTCCATGGGGTCCAGGTGTGAGAATTAGCATCCTAGCTCAGCGAGGCTCAGCCAAAGCGATCCACTTCAATCATCTGTGGGGAACTAAAAAAAAAAAAAAAAAAAAAAATTATGTCCTCGTTCTTCAGAGCTTAAATCGGAATCTCCGGGAGGAAGGGCCAGGTTTGAAGTATTATTAAAATCGCCCCAAGTGGTTCTAATATCGCACCAGGGTTGAGCTGTTTGAGATGCCTGCTTGAGTTGCCTCATAAATTGAACTGGGCACATTAGGGCTCAGGCTGAGTCTTCAGTTCACTTTGATTTAATTTGGGGTTGGGGTTGTACAGGAGGCTCTCTCTGGGACCCAGGGTCACCAGAGTTTTACAAATAAATATATAAGGTTGCCCAGTAGAATTGGAAAAAATTTATCATTTATCGGAAATTGAAATTGAACTGGGCATCTTGTATTTTTAGCTGGTACCCTACCCCTGGCTTCAGTTCAGAATGGGTAGCCAAACCTGGCGCTTGTCTGGAATGGCTGGTTCAGTTAGCTAGCGCCTCTTACTGTGCCAGTCCGCGGATGAATTCAGGACGCTCTGGATGCCCCGCGCATTTTGTAATCACTGCCACTCTGGGCTAATGAGGCGTGATGAGCAAATCTCTCTCTTGCGTCCCTGGAAAAGGTGCAGGTGTTTGCTGAGGCGCGGGTTGAGAATCTTCTGGAAACCAGCAGATTTTGATGCGGTTGCCATGGTGTCCAGCCTGGCAGGAACCGGGGGACAGATGCTATGCTTTTCATGGGACTCTTTTTTCCCTTTTTCCTGGCCTACTTTCATTTTGAATCATGAATGTGCTTGGGATTCCTCAGCTTTCCCACCCCAGGTAGCCTGTTTTACTCGTGAGCGAGGAACCCACTTGCCAGCATGATTCTGTCTACTCTCTACAGCAGGAGACCTTTTATTTAGGCCAAAGACCTATTTGTAAATGTGGTAACTATAGTCACAAGCTTTGTCTATAAGCATTTTAGGGTTTTACAAGCCTGCCTACCAGCCTTTGTTTAAACAATCTGAATTCCAGGCCCAAAGAGGGGGAAAATGCTGGCTACTGTGTGTGGGTTTCCTCATTTTTACAGAGTCTTAGCGTGATCTGAGGCGGTATTTCTCTTCCCTCCTCCATTGCTAACTCTGGCTATTCCAAAAAGAAAGATAATTCTTCAGTCATGTCCAGCACACAGCTCCATGAGGGTTTTTGGCCTTGAGCCCCATTCTCTTTCAGCTAGACAAGAGAGTCAGGTTGTTTTCTAGTGAGTTGGTGTTCCTATTGAACATCCCACCTTGCAGCAATTGTTGCTTTGGCAGCTAGACCCGGTGGGTACTTCCTTTACCTACCGTTGAATCTTATAGACCCTGTCGACTACACTCTTGCTTTTCCTCTGTGGTTCACGGCTTTCTGTCTCCTGGCTGCTCATGGTGGTATATGCTTATACAAGTAAGAAGTAGACACAGTTCCTCCAGGACTTTTGACACCTTGAAGAAACAAATCCAGAAAGAATTGGTTGTCTTTGTATGAAAAGAAAAGGAAAAAAAGAGAAGCCCGTTGACGTGAGGAGAGATGGTTGGGTAGACCAGGAAGTGGAACAGGGGGACTTGTCAGGAGTTCATGGAAGCAAAAAATGACAGACTCAGTATTTAATTTCCCAAGTGGACGAGGTTAAGTAAAAATATTTTTAAATTATAATTTGAAAATTTAGATAGAAATCTGGCAGTTGGCTAAGACACATTAATGACGAAGAGTCCCTCAGCGGGATGAATGGAGCTAGCCTGCCCTTGTGCGTGAGGCTTGTTCTCGTGTTGCATGGTGTGATCGGAAAGTACAGCAAAACCTCTTTAATTAGTGCTAATTTGGGGATTTGATAATTACTCGGAGCGACCGAGTCTTTAATAGATGTTTCATTTATTAGTTATTTACACACAGCAATTAAAATTTGGTTAAACGCGTCAAACCTGTTTTAATGAAAAGGCTAAGATTAACCAGTTATTAAGATCAATGACTTGTAAATGATACTTGAAAACCTAAAGATACTGGGGAAAATAGTAGTTTACTTAACCAAGCCCCGCTGCCTGCCTAGTGGGAAGGTAAACTCTGGCCCAAATTCCCACACATCCCAAATTAGCAGACCCAGATGGAAAAAGGTTTTACTGTAAGCACAATTTGCCTTTGCCCATGTCATCAAGTCAGTCACCTGAGGATAAGATTTACATTTGAACTGAACACTCAATAAACACCACAGTGATTTTCTTTTAGGCCTTTGGTGGCTAATTTTTCGGCACTTTGTTAAGTAACTTAATCTTTTTTCTGTTTAAGGGATTTAAGGACAATGTCTATCGACAGAGGAGGAAGTACTTTGTGGATGTGGCCATGGGTTATAAATAGTAAGTACCTACGTAACTCTTTCTTGTCAATGGCTAGTTGGGAAAAGCGTGCGCTGTGTTAAAACAGCGCTGCCTTCACTTTAGCTCTTGCGGAAGACGGGCACGGACCGCTTTAAACACTCTCCCACTCCCTTGGCTTTCAATGCTAACTCTGATGTCTGACATCTGGGTGTAATTGTGGCATAATGAGACCTGTGGGCCGCATGCCAAGTGCTACATGGACGACAACCCCTGCATTTGCAGCTCCATTAAGGCAAGGAGCCATTTCCGCTCACTCCGCCAGGCTTGAAGACTCTGCTCCCGTTTTCCTTTGACTTTTCAATAACTCACTTCAGCGTCCAGCTTCCCTATTGAAAGGAGAGAATTAGGCAAAAATGGGCAAAGGAATCCTGTAAGCAATCAGCCTAGAGCTAAAATGCGCTTGCTTTCCATGGACAGGAAACTATCCTGCAAATCGGATGGAATACGGAAGAGTTTAATAATCACGCTGTGGGGACAGCAGGGCTGGGGTGACGTTGGAGAGAGGACTGTATTGTAGATGGTGATCAGAGGCAGTGACAGCTGGG
>NC_022024.1:11669565-11680743 GCF_000317375.1 Microtus ochrogaster
GACTGAGTGTGTACACTGTCGACGGTGATCAGAGGCAGTGACGGGCTGAGTGTGTAGCTGGCAGGGATGTGCTTGCTTATGATAGGCTCTGCTCAGAAGAACAGAGTGAGCGTCAGGCCCTTGCTCGTGCTTTCCTCGCTGGACAGCTTTCAGGCTTTCCTTTTTCTGGTCTAGGCCCAACAATATGACGTTTGTCTTCAGGACAAAATGTAAATGCATACCTGGTAGGGGAAAGATTTTTTTCTTACTTTAGTTGAGACTAATTAAGGGGTTTGCTTGATTTCAGAGGCAAATGTATCATTGATCAGGATTTAGGATGCCATGCTTACTATAGAGGGCATCAGTGTTGCCTGCTTGCTTTCTTTTTGTTCTCTCTTCCTATTTCTTCTACTCTTTACCCCTCTTCCCTCCTTTCTCTCATCAGGCAAGTAATCTGCTCATTCCTAGCTTCCCTTCGCTCTCTAAAATGTGTCCCTCTCTACTCCTAAGGCCCAGGCAACCTTCATCCTTTTACCATTGTACTTATAAAAACGAGAACTGTATGGCACAAGCTTTCCCACAGTATCTACTCTGTTCCAGGCAGTGTCTTCCCCGTGCTGTGACTTTCTACCTCAGCACACATGACTTGCCGTGGCCTACGCCTAGTCTCACACCCCCTGTTGCCCTGCCATTGTTCTCTATCCCTGTGTGCCAAAGTATCCCAGGCAGCTAGCCAGGAGAGGACCCTGGTGGACTGAAATCACTGTTCAGAGGAAGCTCCAGACGCTGAGCCAAGACAAGCTGATCTGGTGGTGGTAGTATGTCCCAAGGACCACTCATAACAAAGGCATTGGCCTGAAGGAAGTGCATTTATATGGGGAAGAGGGGCCAAGTGTTGTGGGGGTTTCTGTCCTGCCCGGTTCCCACAGTCGTTTCGACCCAAAGAAATCACACAGAGGTCTACATTAACTCTAAACTGATTGGCCCGTTATTCTTGTATATGTTAGCCACATGGCTCAGTACCTTTTTTTTCAGTGAGGCAGTCACATCTTGCTTCTTCTGTGGCTGGTCCAGGACTGCAGAGGAATGGGCTTCCTCCTTCCCCGAATTCTCCTATCCTCATTGACCTGCCTCTACTTCTTGTCTGGTTGTCCCACCTATACTTCCTGCCCGGCTACTGGCCAATCAGCGTTTATTTAAAATATAATTGACAGAATACAGACCATTCTCCCATACCAGACAAGGGTTGCAGGGGGCGGGGACCTCCATAGTTAAAGAGCTGAAGGACTTGATACTTACAACTGAGTGCTCAGGAGACTGAGCTAGGCGTGAAGCTGCCAACTCACCCGCTTCTCAGAAACCAGCCTCACAGAACCCTCTCTGCTATCCTGGGGAACAAGAGGAGCTCTTTGGTCCCACAGCAGGAGAGGGTGTGCTGTATCTGAGCGCCATTTGGTAGGATAGAGAGTCAATCAAGGAGTGCTCACCCCAGAGACTTTGTAATCCAGCAGCATCAAAACCTACCCCTCGGACAGTGTGCTGAGGCTAGACTCTGCAGGCAGACTAACAAACCACTTTGAAGCTGGAGTTGGACTGTCTGGGTTGAATGGAGAGCTGGCTCCGCTGGCTCCTTAAGCCCCTTCATCTGTGTGGTGTGTCTATCAGCAGGCCCCGTCTGACAAGGTATAGCAGGGATGTAGAAAGACGACGCATGCACTGTGCCTGGCACCATGCCAGGACCCTGATCGGGGCTCAGCGCGTCAGCTGCTATTAGTGTCTTCCTGCTACGCTTTTGCTTGCTCATTAAGATACCGCCGGGTAAACTGATTATTTCTGTGCTGACAACAGTCCTTTTCATGGAGGGATTTCATAAAGAGAGATTATACTCCCATTTTTCACGTGTGAAAGAAGCTGTCAAGATACTGGTAACAAACTGGCAGTTGTCGCGGGTGCTGCTTGGGAAACGGGCAGAGTGGAGAAGTTACTTACGAGTTGTTAAAGCCAGGAGAACATGACCTGGGGGGCTTGTGCAGTGC
The DNA here is from genome assembly GCF_000317375.1 of Microtus ochrogaster. Lineage (NCBI taxonomy): Eukaryota > Metazoa > Chordata > Mammalia > Rodentia > Cricetidae > Microtus > Microtus ochrogaster. Next base: position 11,671,581 of record NC_022024.1, read on the forward strand.
AAAGAGCAAAAGATTTCACCTCAATGCTGCATTTCCTCAAACGTGTATAGCCAAGGTTTACCCAGGTTTGAGGATGAGGAGAGGATAGCTCACTCGTGTGCACAGTCAAGCGCGCGCGTGCGCGCGTGTGTGTGTGTGTGTGTGTGCGCACAAGTACACATCTGTGTTTACAAGCTCATGAGTTTGGGCTCCCACGCCTGCTGTAGTCAGGTGGAGGAGGGGCACAGATACTAAGAAATTCCAAATGGACCTAAGACTCCTGTTTTTTGTTTATAGAAAATGAGGGGGTTTCTCATTGAGCTAGGTGGTTTCTAGTGCTGACGGCTGAGTGTACAATGTTGAAATTAACTAATACTCCAATGACTTAAAAGAAGGTCCTTCTAGTGTACTTTGACGAGATTTTGCAAGCCCGAACTGGTAGTACTGGTCTGAGGACCAGAATATTTGAAATTAGCGTAGTATTGAAAAAATAGCATGCAAAGGACCCGCCAATTGTTTGATGACCCAATTAGGATCTTTGGGGTGGGGTGGAGATGGGGAAATACTGGTCAAGGGGGGGTGTCGTTTCTGATTGACTGAAGGAATAAAGGAAAAGTACCCAGATATTATTTAGAGCCTTTACTTTAGACCGCCTAAACACAATTATAATTTGTCAATATTCAATAAATAAAAATAGGTACTGCCTGGCATGGGGAAAACAATTTGACCTCAGTGATTACGCAGGGCATCCTGGACTCTGGGGAGCGGTGGTAGGTACATGGTCAGAAACACTGAAAGCTATGGAGTACAGGTGTTTTGAGGTTTTGAAGGGATCACAGGTTGTAGTCTGAGGGGGGTCTCGGGTAAGAAGGAGAAAGAGAAATGAGATACAGAATAATATATATTGAGAACATGGCCAAGAAGCCCTCCAGGGGACTCGTGTTGAATACTATATTTTTTTTTTTTATGATAGTCTTGAAAGGATAAAACCGGGGGGGAGAATCAACACAAGCAGAGAAAAATGAAAAAATTCCACTGTATGATGAAAAAACAGCAGGCTCAGAGTCCATATGACCGTGAACTCCAAAGAGGTGAGGGAGCGGAAAAGCGCCTGCATGCTGAGAATTGTCAATAGACGCCACTCAGGCACAGGTCTGATTGACAGCGCAGCTGAGAAACTTGATTGATTACCCAGAGGCCCACAGCCGCCCGCAGACAGGCCCCTCCGCTCAGTGTCTGCAAGGGCTTAATTGTCTCACCAATAATAGCCCGGGAAACAGTCATTAGTGCAAGCTTTATGCCTCATGGGCAGACCTGAGAATGAACACCCAGCCCAAGGAGGGCACTGTACGAACCTCTGACATGCAGCTCACACCCTGTCCTGCGCAAAGAAACCTAGGATCAGAGAGGGGAGGATGCCCCTCAGTGATGTGATGGGATCGTAGACTTGTAGTTCCAAGGAAATGCAAGTGTGTGTGTGTGTGTGTGTGTGTGTGTGTAGGGCAGACTGCATATAAAGGAAGAAGAAGAGGGTGGCTTTGGTGGTGCAGCTCCCAGGCAAGTGGGAACCTTTAGGTTTTCTGCAAATGGCAACCTTCATATTTTAACCCAAGTGAATGTCTCCACTGAATTACTGGGGAGCGAGATTGAGGAAGAAATCAGTCATACAGTTTTTATTTTATTTTTTTCTTAAATTAACCAGCAAATACATTTTCTCCTCTTGGAGTCTGTTTAGTGATTCCTCTTCAACAGTATGTATGCATATTTAATTAAATCATATTTTTTGGTGGGGGTAGTGGTGGTTATTTCCGTTTTATTCTCTTGGGAGGAGGCCTCAAGCTCCAACTTTCATTATGCCACTGTTGTTTGCTTAACTTTATTTCCAGCAGTAGTATGACCCTGCCTGGACAGAAATGTGATTTTCCTGGATGAAATTAAGGTGACACACTGGCACTGTTCCGTTTCTAGCAACTTCTCCCATGCACGCCCCAGGAATCTGTGAAGTAAGTTGATAGACAGCTGATGTCCCCAGGTAGGCTAGCAGGAGGGGGGTTCAGATTTCCAGACCTAATTTAGGGTTGGAACCCCTGCCCCATTTCCCCATAAGACTCTTGGTAGCAAATTCAGGTACCCATGCTATTTCTTACATTCTTAAATTTCTTTTCTCTCTTTGCTTCTTTCTTTCCTTCCTTCCTTTCTCTTTTCCCTTCCCTTCCCTCCCCTCCCCTCCCTTCCCCCCTTCCCTCCCTCCCCCTTTTCTTTCTTTCTTTCTTTCTTTCTTTCTTTCTTTCTTTCTTTCTTTCTTTCTTTCTTTCTTTCTTTCTTTCTTTCATCCTGGCTGTCCTGGAACTCACTCTGTATACCAGGCTGGTCTCAAACTCACAGAGACCCACCTGCTTCTGTCTTCTGACTGCTGGGATTAAAGGCGTGCATATGCCACCACCACCCAATTTCTTCCCTTTCTTAGCTTAAATTTTCTTTTTAAAATGGAGATTAAAAAAAATCTCTAGTGCTTCTCTTTTGGGATTATGCTGATGATTAAATGAAACAATTGGGCCATTGCTGTATAATCTATCTCATCATGATAATCTGTGAACCCAACTGAAGTCTTGGGGTTTATACAGATGTGCACACCACTCTGGGGGTCCTGACTGTGTCTTCTTTTTCGATCTAAGGGGGAATCACAACTTTACTGTTCATCTATTGATTGTAGTAATATAAGCGGTGGGGCTGAGTCCTAGTCACCTCGGCCGCCTGGCTAGCTTATGCCCCGAAATAACAACACACAAACTGTATTCATTTAAACACTGTTTGGCTCTTTAGCTCTAGCCCTTTTCTCGGCTAACTCTCGCACCTGGACTAATTTCCAATCATGTGTGTCGCACCCCAAGGTGCGCTTACCAGGAAGATTCTAGCCTACATCCTTCCTGGGTCGGAGCTTTGTCGCTTGTGCCTCAGAGAGCAGAGCTATCCCCGCATCCGCCCAGGAGCCGGGAGCATGGCGTCTCTCTGAGGCATCTGCCCCCCGAGAGGAGAGCTGTCGAGTCTGAGCTCACTTCCTCTTTCTCCCAGCGTTCTGTTCTGTTTACTCCTCCCACCTATGTTTTAACCTATGAGACCAAGCAGTTTCTTTATTGCTTAAACCAATGAAATCAACAGATTGATATATGACACTCCCACATCAATTGACAGGTCCAGACACATTGTTTAGGATTTTTCTGCCTCAATTTCCTTTTGGCAAAATGGAGATAATTCTGGCGCTACCTTATAGAACGGTTAAGCTGCTTAGACAAGTGAACGTAGAATCAGCACGTAGAATGGCCCTGTGGAAGCCCACGCAAGGGTTTGCCGATACTAGTGTTTCACTATGATAGCTGTCTGCCTTTTGTCAGACTCAGTGTGCCAAACCCTTTAGTAGTACCCTTTGTTTGCTTTCTTTCCCTTGACTAAGGTTTTCTTTGTCTTGACGTCTGTTTGATCTTTATATTGTATTACTCCTTTCTGCATGACAAACTCCCCCCAGATTTAGCAGCTTAAGACAGCAGACGTTTCTTCTTCCACACTGTATGTACTGCTAAGAAGCTGGAAGCAGCTTATCTTGGGTGGCTCTGGCTCAGGAGTTCTAACAGAGTTAGAATGGCAGTCTTCATAGCCCTGCGGGGGTTGGAGATGCCGCTTCACTCTGGTTACCAAAGGGCAGTTGGACTGAGGTCTCAGTTTCTTGCAATGTGAGCTGTCCACTGGGCTGCCTAGATATCTTCAGGCTATTTCAATTGACAGCCCCCAAATCAAGTCCTCCAAGCGAGAGAGAGAATGTGCAATGTCTTTTAAAAATTATTATTGTTGTTTTTCTTTAGATTGGCAGGGTCTCATGAAGCCCAGGTTTAGCCTTGAACTCACTATATTATATTTATATTGTGTGTACCTGTGCTATACATGTGTGATTATTATATATGGCATAGGTGCGCTATAGAATGTGTGGAGGTCAGAGGACAACTCATAGAAATCAATTCTCTCCTTCTACCATGTGGATCTCAGGGATCGAATTCAGGTTGTCTAGCTTGGGAGCCAGTGCCTTAACCTGGCCTTGAAATTTTGAGCCTCCTGCTGCCACCTCCCTGGGATTATGGGTACATGCCAACATGCTTCCTGGGGATAGAATTTGGGAGTTTGGGCTGCTAGGTAAACCTGCACTGGCTAAACCACACCCCAGTTCCATGTTGCCTTTTATAATCTAGTCTCGAGAGTGACATATTATCATTCTGGCAAGACTCTTTTGGCTTTGCAGATCAATTTTGAAAGTGGGATAGATGCTGGGCGGTGGTGGCACACGCCTTTATCCCAGCACTTAGGAGGCAGAGACAGGTGGATCTCAGTGAGTTCCAGGCCAGCCTGATCTGCAGAGTGAGTGCCAGGACAGGTTCCAAAGCTACACAGAGAAACTCTGTTTTGAATAACAAAAACAAACAAATGAGCAACAAAAATGGTCAGGTGTCAGGGTTTTGGGGGACCATTTTGGGGTTTGGTACCACATACATTTAGTTTATAATTCATTTCTTCAGGACCCTCTGTAGTTGTTCTGGCATGGTGAGTGCTACAGTATTATTAGACAGTCGAGGTAGAACAGTGTCACAGAGTGTGGTCATGTGGGCTTCAGAGTTCTTTGGAACTGGGTTTGAATTCCCACCCAACACTTACAAGTGCTGTAGCCATGAGCAATGATCTTAAGTCCCAGTGCTCTTAGAAACCGGGCATGATCTCCATCTTGTATATTTGAGAGAGCTATCAATTGTTAGCCGACTTCAAGGAATATTGTTCTCTGATAGATATTATCATCACATGTTAAATTGCTAACGATTCCTTGATTCTATGTCATCAATTTTAAGGCTCATTTAAATGAACAAGTGACCTTTCTGAAGTGGTTGAATTAAGGACTCTCTGTCTCTCGCTCTCTTAGATTACTGGAGGTTGTTAGAAAGTATTTGCACATGGCAGCAGCTTATAGCTTCTGTCAAATAAATCCACAATTTTGTTTCTTTAGTCTGAAGAAGGCTGTCTTCTGTCTTAGGCTGTCAGTTGAAGCTAGGCTTAGGCTGGAGGTTTTGGCTTGGGACTGGACTGTATTGTCCTCATTACTGACTGGCTAATGATGCACAGATTGTAGGTTGGTTTCTCAGCTCACATGTTCAGGGACCAACTCCCTTTTATTCAGTTTCCACCAAGAGCTGCGCGTTCTGTCAAGCCAGTCCCCTTGACATTCTGTCATTAACCTCTCCAGCAACTTTCGAGGTAGATGTCGTCATTATACTTTTTTTTTTGAAGATGAGGAGACTCGAGTTCTGAGATACCAAGAAACTCGAGATGACGGATCCTATCACCTGACCAAGCCCGGTCAGTCATGTTTTAATTCCTCAGAAATAGAGCGCTAAATTGAACAGGAGACCTTAAAGCAGGCATTTGCAACACTGGAGCGATTCCCTGGCTGTCTGGAATGACTTCAAAGAAGGATCAACTGTTTTGGGGAGCAAATTTGTAGAATTTAAAAGTCTATCTTTGCCCAGAAGGTCACAGTTTTTACTTTTCTTTCATTTTGTTTTGAAGTGTCTGTGGCACTTAGGCCTGACTTAGACCTTGTTGAAAATAACATCAACAGAACCAAGAGATCTGGTATTTAAAACAAATTGCTCACGTCTTTACAAAAGTCTCAGCCTAGCTGAAAGGCGCAGTTCTCGTCAGAACTTAATTCCCTCGAACCTTTTTGTAGTCGGTATTCCAATCAGCCCTGTGTGACTTCAAGGCTACACTGTCTTTTGTAGGTGGCTGGAAGACATCTGTCTGGCTCTAGCCTACGAGTCAACTCTGTGTAGTGCTTACCCTCAGCTATCTTAGATGTGAGAATCTCTCCTCCCATCCAACCTCTACGGTCCTGCAATAGAGAACGAACACAAACAAACACAGCTGGGCTGAGTCTTCAGAAACAATTGCCGGGGATTGGTTACTTGCTGCTGTTTTCTTGACTAGTTTCTATGCTATTTATTTCATGATTTTTTTTTTTATTTATAAAATGATACCCTCTGTGATTGGCTCTGCATCTTAATACTTAGTCAAAGAGAGACCCTAAAATGAAACAGCCCCAAAGGGAGACTAGCGTATTTGAGACATGCAATTGCCAACCCAGCGGGCACATACAGTTTGGGTGAGCCCGTGTGTGTGTGGCACGCAGCTCAGCTGGGGAGAGCGAGGGAAGGGTTTCTCTTTTTAACATGGGGCGTGTTGATGCTACTTTTCCATCCGCAGCAAAGCAGAGGGGAAATCTTTAACTACCCCTTCTTCCTTACCCACCCCACCCACATACTAAGGGATGTCAATATGAAGCTCAACAATATGCAGTCAGTTGTGAGCGTTGGAACTGGTGCATGAATCCAGTAGGGCTGTGTTCTGGAAGGAACGGTCCAGACTTCCAAGCGAGCGTTCCCTTTCCCTTCTCTGGTCTCTGAAATCCTCTCAATGACTACACAGTTCAGCAGGGGGCAGTCAGCGGTTTCTAAAGGAAAGATGATCAAAGGCAAAGAAAGGTTAGTTTATAGGCCTGGAGCAGCAGAGTCTGCTCAGGGACTGAGAACTGCATACCTGGGTTTCTCCTGGGGAGCTTTGTATTTGCACCGGAGACCTCCCGATGCCTTTCCTAAGAGGCATCTGTGATTACTGCAACCTGCAGGAAAATGACTGGGGTGGCTTCGCCTCTCCACCTTTTCTAGAAATTTCAGTTGACCCTAGCATCTCTTGTTTCATGTGAGAGGAGGCATGATTTATGGATCCTTCTTCGTTTCGGAATGTAGCTTAAAGGGATGCCTTCCTAGCTGGAGTCACGGGTGCCACTTGGCCTGTTTTTAGACCGGCAAATCTTAATTGGAAGGGAGGGTTAAGCCTTCTCAACAGGGACCAACTTGATTTAGGTGTTGCAAGTTTTCATCTTTAAATAAATAATGAGGCTTTCTTTGTCAGTTTTTCTGGCAGGCGGTCACCTTGATGAACAGTGGGCTGTCCTTTGATGTGAGGGAAAGTTTTAACTTTTATTTCTTTCCTTTTTCTTTTTGAGAAGAGTCATCTTAGGAGCAAATATGCGCTTCCTCCCTGCCTGAGCTAATTTTATCCTTTTTCCATTATCCCTCATTGATTTGCTTTCCCAGGTTTTGAATGAAACCGAGATATATGTGGCTGTTTGGGTCCTTCTGCCTCCTGCATAAACACTAGTTGTTGATGCTTTAATTTCTCTGAAATGGAGCGGTAAATTGAAAAGTAGAACAAACCCAAATATTTGTAGTTCTGGGGTCATTTCCCTGACGACAAGGCTCATTTCTGAGGGAGGGTCACATTAGCGGCTCAGGAATTCCTCTTTCACAGCATCTCAATGTCCTTGCCCACAAGGCCACTCCTCTCCCTTTTATTTTTCCCTTTTTCTTTTCAAACCACCTCGTGACTTCCATTTGACTCAGGTGATACCTCATGCAGGCGCAGAGAGGAACAGTGGAACTCAATGACCCGGGCTTTTAAGCTCTCCAAGGTGCAGAGTAAAAAGTCTGTTCTTTACGGACGGACATCTCAGCCTATTTCAAACGCACAGTTCCTGCAAGTATTTAAACGACGCGAGGCTCTATGGGAGAATCATTTTCGTGCCAAATGTTTCCCACTACCTGAAGTTTAGCCAAATGACTACAAGAAAGGGAGCCCGAGAACTGCAAGGAAAGACAAAAGGGGAGATTGATTGGGAGAAAGGTTTTGCTTTTCTATTTTGGGGGGCTCGGTGGGTTTTGAGGTGTGTGTGAATGCCGCGGTGGGGTGTTGTCTGATTATAGCATGGCCCTCACAACTGTGGAAAACATTAACTCAAGTGTGGCCCTGTGTCACTCACTGACAGGGACAGAGGGTGCGCCGGATCCTAACGTGTTTCACAGAGAAAGAGGCAGGGATATTTTTTACTTTAAAATGGTTTCTGTGAACACGAAGGATTCAAATCACTTCCACAGTCCTGTCCTGGAGTTGAAAAGATTTATACGGAATGGGGCTGCTTTTGTCAGCCCCAGACCTATTCCCAACCCTGCAGGGAAGTGATGGAATTTTATTCATTTTATACACCCGGAGGGAGGGAGTCAGCTACACTGAATATCTGTTAGGTACTAGGCAGTGCTGTCTGTGCGTTTCAAACGGCATCCTGTTCAGGCTGCAGTTTTGCAACTGTGGAAACAAAGTCACGCCCCAGTCCTGGGTTCCTACTGGATACATGCATACCTTGCACCAACTTGTGTCGATTAAGAGGGGTCTTTGGGTTCAGTGCCTAACAGCAACACTGGGCAGCTCACAGCCGCCTGCAACTCCAGTTCCAGGGGGTCTGATGCCCTCTTCTGGTCTTGCCAGGTATTGTATACATATGGTGCATATCCGTATACTCAGTGACACACACATATGTAACATAATACATACTTAGAAAAGTGAGTCTTGGGGCTGGTGGTGTAGCTCAGTTAGTGGGGTGCTTGCCTACTATGTACAAAGCCCCTGGGTTTGAGCCCCGGTACCACGTAAATTGCACATAGGGGGAGGAGGAGGAAGGAGGATCAGAAGTTAAAGTTTATCCTTGGTTATAGAGGGGCTTGATGCTGGCCTGGATTACATGAGACCCAAGAGGAGGAGGGAGAGACATAGGTAGAGGGGAAGGCAGATGAGGAGGGAGAAGGGGGGAGAGTATGTGAGAGAGAACGGGGTCTACAGAGCTGGATTAGCCAATTCTGAGTCCTTGCTGTGCTCCTTATGAGCTGTTTGGCTCAGTTTTTTCAAGCATATATTGGGGATATTAATAGTTTTCTACAAACTGAGCATAGTTTATGTAATGAGTGGCCATATTATTGTTACTGTTATGGTTAGATGGGCAGATCATGGATGGTTGCTATTATGAACGTGATTAAGACAGTGAGCTGTCAAATTAACCAGACTACCAATAAAAGGGCCAGGGCCACAAGTCGGCAACATTTATTTCTTTTTGCTAGCCAAGTTACAAGACAAACCAGATTGAATTTGGAGTTCTCAGCAAATCTACCTGTGGGTACCTTCATTTTAGTCATCTGGGGTGGTTGCCTGTCATTGGTGACTTGGGAATTTTAGTTCTTTCCTGTGTCAGGATCTTTTTTTT
>NC_022024.1:11682808-11692582 GCF_000317375.1 Microtus ochrogaster
AAAAAAAAAAAGAAAATCTCTGCCCTGTGAAAAGGACTTTCTTCAGGGTAAGAACATGTCAGGAAACCCCATCCTATGGTGCATAGGAACAAAACAAAACAAAAAACCCGCCCAATTTCCAGGACTTAAAATCTTCCCTCTCCCCAGGTTCCTTAGGTGCTGGGATTTTATTTTCATTCTGTGTCTTGTAAAGGAAGCACCGATATTAACACCGTGAACCGAACAAAACTGATGATTCTGTTCGCAGTCATATAAGTGTTCCTGAGGGCCCGGAGCCTCGTTTACGAAAATTCATGTGCACAAAATCCATTTGCAAAAGCAAATAAAATGCGTGATCTCAAATGGTCTTTACCTGGCAGGCCTAAGGGGGTAGTTGAAAATGTCTGTGCCTTTATGTTTGTCCTCCGGTGTGGCTTCGCAGCCATACCCCCTCCCCATACAAGTACCAGATCACTTGGACCTCTAGGGACCCTGGCATAACTCACTGGAGGGTGAGCTGCTGCAAACGCTTCAGTTTCCTTTCGTGGGAGACGTCGTCACATTCTCACACCCTGTGTCCTTGAAAGTATTTTGGCACATTCCTTCTTTAGGTTACCTAGCCCGAGAAGCATCCCTCTGCATTTAGCCAAGTTTTACATATGTTTTCTTTCTTGGTGAAAATGATGCATATCAGTACCTGGGTGGCAGTGTCTAGACGGGATGGGAAAATGTTGAGAAAATGAGGAAAAAGAGAACATTGCTCGACAAGAAAAGAGTGACCAGAAAGCTCATTGGGATCTCAGGATTTGTAGTTGCATTTCCCATAGCTCAGAATACACGAGGCAAGGATGAGGTAAGACAAAGACTTGTGTGCTGACTTCCTGGAGCACAAATGTCATTTCTCTCAACACTTATGATTACAGCCTGCTTTATGCTGATTGGTTGATTTACTTGTTCATCAAATATTGTTTATTGAACATCAGTATATTGCAGCTTTCCCTCTAGGTGTCAGATATAAAAATGAACAAATCAACAAACTAAGTGGTCAGCCTTACACACACACACACACACACACACACACACACACGCACGCACGCATACAAGAAACACTAAATGGAATTATGTCATGTGTGTGTGTGTGTTTATAAATACATATTGTTGATGTTGGAGCAGGGAGAGGAAGGGGTAGAAATAAAGTGTATACAGTATTTGTGTATGAAATTATAAAATCAAAAAATTAAATTAAAAATGAACAAAGCAAATAAAGATTCTTACATTGAAGCATATATTCTTATGAGTGACAGATTTAGAATACTGATATATACCACTGTGATTATTTTAAGATTATTGATTATGTATTGGTTGTACACATCAGTTGCATTCAGTGTGATTTTTTTTCAAACATGTCCACTGTGGGTCCTAATAAAAACCCATGGTCTCTTTTTCCAGGCTTCTCTCCTTCCAGGTTGACTTTTGAAAAAATTTCCATATATGATAGAGAACATATGATTTTTACTTCTCTGTGTTTGGCTTATTTCATTTCATATTCTGTCCTCCAGTTTTTTTCTTACATTCCGGTACTCTATTTTATATGTGTGAATACTTTGTTTGCATATACGTATATGCCGCACGCCTTTAATCCCAGCACTCGGGAGGCAGAGGCAGGCGGATCTCTGTGAGTTCGAGACCAGCCTGGTCTACAGAGCTAGTTCCAGGACAGACTCCAAAGCCACAGAGAAACCCTGTCTCGAAAAAACCAAAAAACAAAAACAAAAACAAAAACAAAAACAAACAAGCATATACGTATATGCATGCAGCATCTGTAGAGGTCAGAACAGGGTGTTGGATCTCCTTGGATTGGATCTATGGATAGTTGTGAGCTACCATGTGGGTCCTGGGAATTGAACCTGGATTCTCTGGAAGAGCACAAGTTCTTTTAATGGCTGAGCCATCTCTCCATCCTCCTGAATTCTGGAAGTATAATTTTACCAAACAAAAGAACTGTGGGCATTTCTTCTACATCCTTGGAAATCAGTATGAAAAATAACATTTTTTGCTTTGCTAAACCTTAATGGATTTCATCCAACCCACTTGGGGTGGTTTTTTCCTGCCAGCATTTTTTCCTAGTCTCGCTTGCATAAACTATTATTGCACAACCATACTTTTCTACGTCGCCTGGGTACAGGTGATTTGAAGTCACAGAACGTTATGATTGATCACTGACTGTCAGGAAGGACCCTCCTGTGCTGCTGAAATTCCTGGATACGGGCATTGCCTCAATTCTGAGAAGTATAATAGATGCTTAATAACAATTAAAAGTGGATGTAATTAGCGTCAAATTAAACATTATATTTGGTCAAAGGCAGGCTATTAAGATTGGGAAATGGTGGTTTTATTGTTGTGTGTTGTCATGTGCTTGTTGGGCTAGGAAGGAAAGGCCTGTATTAGAAATGGCTCCCGGAGGAGTACGCAGCAGACTGTGGAGAAAATGCCTCTCGAGGCTGGAGAACGAAGATGGAGACCACTAGCCTCGAAGTTCCTGTAAACTTTCTCCGCAGGCCCTGCCAAACCCTTGGAGGATGCCTAATTGCTAATGAGCTGCAGAGCTGATGAATTTTCCATTCATCTCTTCTCATTTCCCTTCCATGACCGCACGTAGAAGTGTCAATCAACAGAGACATGCTAAGCTGGGGAGAGAGAAAAAGATGAGGAAGAGTTAAGAGGCAGAGTCTATTCCAGGGAGATTAACAGCTCTCGACTATGTGAGATGCCTTCTGCCCTGAGGAATGTGTCCTGGGATGAAATAGAAAAATGAATTCTTTGCTGTGTACCTTTATTTTCTTTTTAAATCAGATTCACCCATCTCCTTAAGTAATTCTCCGTTTCCCTTCTGCCCTGTTTGGTCCTTGCTCCTGAGAAAACCCAACCGTTTCTAAGAATGCGATAGGGGCTCTGTTTCACCCAGTCTTGCCATCTCATTGTAAACATCATCGGTTGCAGCCTGCCGTGTCTTCCACCACTGAATAACTGAATTGCTTCTCCACACTGGGGCTCCCCTAAGATAACACAGGCAGAGAAACAGCATCTTGTGTTGGAAATTCTAGCAGGAGGTGGCCTGGAAATATGCTGCACGCAAACAGTTTTTCCAGTAATCCAAATTTAAAAAAAAAGCGTAAGAAAAATACATTGCTTTTGGTAACACTGGAGAAGATCAAGCAAACAGTTAAGAGAAATGAAAACCTTGTTGCTTATTGATCTGGCTGTAGAAAGAATTCCCTTCAGTTCTAGTCTCTGTGGGGCGTGGTTCCTTAGATGTCTGTGTCAAAATATCTTTGGTCAACACCTTTGCTCTAACAAGCTCAGAACTTATACAGCTTCTGTCTGCACTTGCCCACACCTAGGTTTGTCTGTGCCCCTTTGAATCTCCTTTCTGCAGACAGGTAAGACTTTCAGGATCATTTCCTGGTTTCCTGGAAGAATGGACTTTCTTTTTTCTTCCTCCATCCTTCCCTCCCAGTCTTTTCTATGATAGAGACTGAGTCCAGGGCCTTGTGCATACTAGGCAAGTCCTCATCCCCAGATACCCATTTTTCATGTGCATATGTGCATATGAGTGCACCTGTGAACATGTGTGTGCGCGTGTGAGTGTGTATGAGTGCTTTGTGTATGCATGCATGTTTGGGTGTGTGCATGTGTGAATGAGTGTGTGTGTGTGTGAGGTATTTCGTGTATGCATGTATGTGTTTGTGTGGGTGTGTGCTTGTGTGAACACGTGTGTTTGGACATTTTGAGTGTGTGTGTGTGCTTGTGCAGATGTGTTTCATGGCTGTACTTGTGTGTGTGTGTGTGTGTGTGTGTGTGTGTAATGCATGCATGTGGAGGGCAGAGATTGATGTCAGATGTCTTCGTTACTATTTGCTTTAGTTTTCTGAGGCTCGTTCTCGCACTGACCCTCTCATTATCTGGACTGGCTGGCCAGTGAGCTCCAGGGACATGCTTGTCTCTGTCCCTGCTTCCCTCAGAACTGAGGCTGCAGATACTTTCCACTGTGCCTGGTTTTCACCTGGGTTCTTGAGATTTATGCTCAGGTCCTCAAGGATGCATGGTAGCCGCTTGATTGACTAAGCATCTCTTTTGCACACCTCGGGGTTTAAAGACACAAGAAGAAAGATCCCTCTCCCAGCTTTCGGTATTCCCAGAGAGAGGCTGTCACCTGAGTAATCTGTCAGGGTTTATCTTTTCCCCACTGTCAAACCTAAGTCTCCGCAATGGCCGTCAGCTCTTTTCTTGTCCTGTCCCCTCAAAGTTGAAAAATCCATAGCTTGTCATTCTGTGACAAGAGTGTAGAATCGGCAGTGACTAACAACTATCCAAATTCACATCAGCTGTTCTGCAGGCAGAAGAGCCTGCTGGATGCTTTCACTGAATAATAACTTCGGTGGTTGTTGTTGAGAATTCCACAATCCCAGCTAATTTTATAAAAGTGGAGGAAACTCCCTGGATAGCCAGTGAAATCTTTATGTGTGATTAGCCGGTTGAGGAGGATCGTATTGTTGGGATTTATAGCAACACAAAATACTTTTGTTTTCTTACTCATTGCTTTCAACTGTATGGTGTTGATTCCCTCTTACCTGCAGGGAAGCGAGTTCCTTAGCAACATCTAATTTCCTGTCATTTCCAATTATTAGGGAAGTCTCATTTGGGTATTTAAGACCAGATCCCGTTCCTTTAGAAAAGATTAATCTCAAACTTGATTCAAAGAGCATCCTCTCTCACCCACAGTTATTTGGATTAAATATGTGTGCAGTTTTTTTTATCGGTTTGGAGGCGTCTTTGAGCCTGAAATAACCTCTTTTCCTTCTGACTCTAGATTCTGTGGAGGAATTATTGTCTGTCAGGTAGGACAGAGGAAGAGAACATATTTTTTTTTCCATAAAGTTGTTAGAGTGTCCAGGGTGGGTCCTAGGCCATGTTCACCCTGGTTCAGGCAACTTCTCTCTGACAAGGCATTCTCTGTAAAGTGCTGGTCTGTGCACTGTGTTGTACGTTGTTTTCTGAAGGTACTGTCTCCTCTTCATTGCTTTGTATGCAGAAACATGATCTGCTTGCTCCCCGGGCCTTTTCAGCCTTCACGTTCCTGATCCTTCTTCGGGATTGGGCACACTGTTGCTTGGGACCCTGCGGTGCCTCTTCACATGAGGTGAAATCACCCAGCAGGGTCTTCTGCCTGTAGAGAAGGGAAGAGCGCTGGATAGGGCAGGCTCTCTAAGCTTCCTCCCACGCACAGCACACTGGATCGCCCGGAAATCTCTGCATCTTGCTGAGCATTAGGCTATAAATTCGTTTTAACCTTACATCTCAGAGGGTACATATCAAGAGGGCACCATACCTCCAGGCTTCCGAATGATGCCCCCGGGACAGTTCTCTTCAGGTGACAGTACCGCGGTGGGTATGTACTTTCTGTTGTGAGGAGTTTCACCTGGGAAAGTGAACTCACCAGGAGTGTGTACAGTCTCTAGAAATGGTCACGTGAAGGGGCTCTAACATTCTGACAGAGGGAAGAGGAAAGAACCTGATTTTTCTGTTAAAGAAATCAAACATCGACCACAATCCTGACCATCTCTAACTCCCCATAGCCCTGGCAGGTGACGTCTGTGATCTCACAAAAAGGAAGGTATGGGGGAGAGTTGGTTGGCAAAGAGGACCTGTAAGACAGGACTGACCAAATGCTGGGTGTTCTCTCTAGAACATGGAATGTTGAAGTCACTTTATTGCTAGTCTATAGCAGAGTTCAGGAGGCTGAGATAGGAGCCTGTTATGCCCTCATTTTAACATGTACCCACTGAGAACAATAAGGATATATATGTGTGTATATACACACATATATATACGTGTATATATATACATACACACACATATATATACATACATATATCATATGTAATATTCCAGACCTCCAAAAGTCAGGGCACGTTTTTGGGCACTCTTCTTAGGTGGAATTATTAAACAAATCCAAACCAGCCCAAACCAAAAGCTGCCCGCTAACCCACAGCAAATGCAAGGAGATGCAACACACTTAGGAGATGCAACACACTTGGATTGTCCTCACGACTGTTTTTATTTTTCTGATTGTCAGGTTCGAGCTGTTGAAACACGGGGCAGCAGACATAGGCCAGAGGCGGAGAGCACTATCGGCTCTTCTGGAGAAGCTAGGTTTGAGTTCCAGTACCCCCTTGATAGCTCACAACCACCTGTCAATTCAGCTCCAGGGCACCTGCTGCCCTTCTCTGGCCTCTTCTGTGCAAGAGGTACACAGACATACATTTAGGCAAAACATCCATATTAACGTGCATTATGATGATAAATAATAAATTTAACGTGATATTAAAGTAATGATATAATTTAAAAAATCTGGATGGCTTTATATTCCTGGTGCCCCAACTACATCTTTATTCTGTTGAGGAACCTGGTCCGACCTCTAGTCTCATCAAGAAACTTAAAAAAAAAGTTGTGAAAATGCCTTCTGTGATCTACAAGAACACAAATGCTAATATTGCAGGCATGAGTATAGGTAATATTTTCACACACACACACACACGCACACATACACACACACACGCATGCATGCACACCCACACCTGAACCCCTTAGTTTGGCATGTGACATGAGCCAATGTCAGAAATGCATTTTTGATCTCACTAGTATAAGCAAATCAGGGAAGACCACTGTTTTATGCCGCAAAATAACCTGGCTCTGAGGTTTTAGGCAATCTCTTGGAGTTTCACTTTCCTTATGTATAAAGTGTAGATAATAATAGTATCTATTTATGGAGCTGTGAGAATCAAATGGGTTAATTTACGGACAAGCACTTAACCTTAAAAGAGTGTGGCATGTCGCCATCTCACCAATAGTTGATATTAGTATATACTTGTTGAAACTACATAGAAAATAGGAACTTCTTACGTTTCCGGTGCTTTGGATATTTTTCAATTGATATGAAATGGAATAACACAGCCTTTTCTTTTTGATGAAGTTTAAAACTATTTAAAGAATTGTCCAGAGCAGGGGTCCAAGTGGCGTGAGAAGTCACTGCTCCAGGAGAGCGGTGCCTCACCTGGACTCTGGGTACCAGCAGGATTTTGGCCATCATTTCAGCAAGCAGGTGTATGAGCTCCCGTGGCAGGGATGAGAATATCCGCAGCCGTGCATATTCCCAAGACTGCGCCGTGGGAAATTCATCAAGTGAGAGACCTGTGCAATTCTCTCTTCCTGCCCTAACTCATACTTACCCTTCTTTTAGGCTTTGTTGGCTCCATCCAGTGTGCCTTTGAACACTGCGGGTGTCTGCGGATTGATACCGAAAGGAGAGGTTGACCTAACGATTCTTCTCAGATTCTTTTCAGCGTTTCCTTCATTGTTTCGGCCCCATCGCTTTTCCCCCTTCAGATCATGCGCGGCTCTTAGTAGGATTATTGGCCTTCCTTGCTGAGATTGATTTAGATGGGTTTCTGGATCCAGAGGCGGCCCACTTATACATTTATTTCTTGCATCTTTTCTCATTTTTCTCATATCAAGCTTTTGTTCTAAATTCTCCAAGGGTGTTAGGACTCAGCACTCTTGCTCTCCCCAGCAAATATTTGCCAGGTTGTAATTTAATTTTTTTATCAATGGCCAAATTTAAACAGGGACAATCTTATTTTAATTTGCTCTGCATAATCCCTCCTCTTGGTACTTAGCGGAAGCAAATGTTAATTTCTAGTTCTTTCTCTGCTATGCGTTATTCCTCCATTTCTCATGCATTTTAATTAAAAATACAAACAATTTGGGGGCAGCAGGAACTGCATTTGGACTTCGGTGTTAAACAGAATGTATTTTGACAGGAACATAAAAATATGTAGAGGGGAAGGGCTGGAGAGATGGATCAGTGGTTAAGAGCACTGTCTGCTCTTCCAAAGGTCCTGAGTTCAATTCCCAGCAACCACATGGTGGCTCCAAACCATCTGTAATGAGATCTGGCGCCCTCCTCTGGCGCGTGGGTATACATGGAGGCAGAAAGTTGTATACATAATAAACAAAAATATGTAGAGGGCTGGGTTTGGGAGCCAGTGAGGAGATTTCTTTGGGAGTCTCTTCTTGTCCTGTTCATCTTTGTTACGACCTCTGGGATGTTCCAGAATGATCCAGTTCTTTGATAGTGCCCTGTTGCTGCAGTGACCTGAGTGGGTGGCAAGGATTGTTCTGTCCGAGGGTGGGCACCTCTGGTGACCGCCTGCAGTAATAGATTGCATTTGAACTGCCAGGTGTGTGTGTGTGTGTGTGTGTGTGTGCGCGCGCGCGTGTGTGTGTGTGTTTATTATTTATAGGAACAGAATTTCTGTTTAAGAGACAGAGTAGCTACTGGGACAAGCTGTTAAAAGCACACCACAATAGATTTCTCAAACTTAATTAAAAATACATAGCATTGTAACCCAGGCTAGCCTAAAAGTTGCTATGCGCCCAGGCTATCCTTGAACTTTCCCTGCCTCAGCTTCCCAAGTACTGGGATTACAGATGTACTTATCTTTGAGTACACGGATGACTATGATATTGGAATAGATATCATAGCCAGATGCTAAATTCACATTTAAGTTCCTTACTTAATAGCTTGCAAAGGTACCCTGCAATGGTCCCATTATCTCACAGGTCTCAGTTGACACTGGGAGCCATGTTCTTGGCTTGTGGCCACTATCTACTGTTTTTTATTTATTTATTATTATTTATTTATTTATTAAAGATTTCTGTCTCTTCCCCGCCACCGCACATACTGGCTTTGTAAGAGCCTAGGCAGTTTTGATGCTCAACTCACTATCTACTCTTAAATCAGCTCCTCTTGTTACCGTTTTATCAGGGAACTCTGGGTACTCTGTAGTCTTCATGGCCAGCTCAAGCTTGCCTCCCCCAGGCAGCCTTCCATGACTGCCCTGATCCAAGATGATCTGTTACTAGTCAAATCCAGCCACCCTCACACTGCTGCTTATGGGCCCATAAAGAGGCATTTATTAGGACATAGGTAGATTTTCTTTATCCATTTTCTCTATGGCTGTTTTGAGGGTACTGTAGCAGAATTGTGGCAGCGATCACGTGATCCCAAAGCTCACAGTATTTGCTTTCTGGCCCCTTTTTGGGGGAAGTTTATTAACACTCGTCTAGAGCTGAGAGGACTTCGCATGTCTGCCTTTCAGTATGACCTGCAATAAATGTTTCTTATTTGTCAGTTTACAAAAACTCTTCTAAATTCAGCACAGACTTTTAGTGTTTGCCAGACATTTTGGGCTCTGAACAAATAATCACAAAATTACACTTGGAAATTGGGGTGAGTCTGGGCAAGGAACAAAGAAAACTCAGGAAGCAATTTTATTTTCAACCGAATAATCCATTTATTATTGTTGTCTTGTAGCTGCAGAAAAGCCCTCCTAGGAGTCTTGCACCTAAACCACCCCCTTCCAACACAGGACTATTCCTTGTTACCCATCTCAGCTTGAGAGTATAAATCTTGGAACCGGGGAGGGTTCAGTGGGTGAGAGCACCTACTGGACAAACGAAGACCTGGGTTTGGATCTCCAGCACCAGGGGAAAGTTGGGTGGGACTGTATGCTTTTAACCTCAGTACTTGGTGTGTTGCGGGGAGAGAGGAAGATTCGTGGGGATGGGCGATCAGCCAGGCGAGCTGAAATACTGAGTTCCAGGTCCAGGGAGAGATCCTGCCTCAAGGGAAGAAGGTGGAGCACCATAGAGCAGAGGACACTTCGGTCCTCT
>NC_022024.1:11693238-11696716 GCF_000317375.1 Microtus ochrogaster
TACCATCCAAAGACAGACACACATACCAAAAACCATTTGTCTTGTCGAGTTTCTAGGAGGATACGTGAAGATGTAACAATGGAAAAACTCTTTTTTTCAAGACAGGATTTCTCTGTGTAGCTTTGGAGCCTGTCCTGGAACTCTCTCTGTAGACCAGGCTGAGCTCAAACTCACAGAGATCTGACTGCTTCTGCTTCCCACGTGCTGGGGTTAAAGGTGTATACCACCATCGCCCGGCCTACAATAAAAAACTCTTACAAGGATCCAGATAGGAATGTGGAATTGAAGATTGGCATTTATTTTAGCACTTAATGGAATCCCTTTGGTCACTTAGTTGTGTGTGTGTGTGTGTGTGTGTGTGTGTGTGTGTGTATGTGTGTCTGTGAAACTTAGCTTGCATTAATGTCAGACTCTTTGACCTAGTGGTGTAAAACTAGATTCACTGACTATCTCTCTTCCCTCCTGCCTAGTGGCCAGCCCATTCCTAGAGTGGAGTATACAGAAGAAGAAACTAAAACTTGGGGCGTTGTGTTCCGGGAGCTCTCCAAACTCTACCCCACCCATGCTTGCCGAGAGTACCTGAAGAACTTCCCCCTGCTGACCAAGTACTGTGGTTATCGTGAAGACAATGTGCCTCAACTGGAGGATGTCTCTATGTTCCTGAAAGGTAAGACTCTGCAGGCTGTCCTTCCTGATTCCCGTCCCCATTTGCTCTTCAAGGGCATGACGGTACACCATGAGCCCCTTTTCTAAAAGGAGAAAGTAGAGGCTTAGAAAGAGGAGCACCGAATCAGCTAGCAATGGCCTCTTGACTGGAGAAATGGATTTGGCTATTTGTACAGCTATGAGCTTGTTCGGGTCTTTCTCTGAGGCATGCTGTTATAAATGGTAAGCTGGAAAGGAGACCTGACAAAAACCCTAGCTTTGAGCATCTTCTAAACACAAATTATTACTTGTACTTATTACTGGAGATCATACGTCTATGATCAAGGAGTTGAAGGGGTGGCATTCCTTTCGGGGGGCTTCTGTTCCCTTGCCCTTTTTCAGTTGTTGGAGTCCACCTGCACTGCATGGCCCATGGCTACTGCTTTTCATCACTCCGGCCTTAGACTTCCATTGTCTCCATGTCATTTCTAAGTCTTCTGCTCCTTTGCCCCCAGACAGGCTTTTGCGCAGTAGGTCTGACTGCCTGGAACTCGCTTCATAGATCAGGCTCGCCTCGAACTCACAGAGATCCTCCTGCTTCTCTCCCGAGTGCTGGGATCAAAGGTGTGTGCCTCTACTGCCTGGTCCCTGCTTCCTTCTTGTAAAGACCTTTATGATTTTAAATCCTCCACTTGGATAATATCCTCATCTTGGAAGCATTATTAGATCATCTCTCTAAAGGTGACTGGTCCAAGTTAGACATTTGCAGACTCAAGGCGATTGGGCCGTGCACATTTTGGAGGGCTGCTACTTAGCTCTTGCTTCTCCCTGGAATCCGCCAGGCTGCCACTTGCTGCTTTGGGACATTTCCTTCATTCCACTTCTTCTACCCACATTAAGGGTACCCTTCTACCCACCATTTGGCCATCCCCATTCTTAAGCTCCCCCTCCCCCCTTTACTACCCTGTCCATTGCTTTCACACAAACATTGCTTTCCCCCTCACAGATTGGCTTAGAAGCTCTCAGAGGCTCCTTCTACTTGGAGACAATGGAGGAGCTAATGGGGGTGGGTAGAGGAGAGGTGGAGGGAGGGAGCAAGAGGAGAGGAAGGAGGGGAAACTGTGGCTGGTACGTAAAATAAATAAATAGATAAAAACAACTGGAATTGACAATTGTTAAGGGTAGAGCTAGACTGATCGACATTTTGAGTTTTGTGGCCTAAGATGAAAAAAAAAAAGCCAAGGGATTTATGTGGGTACTTATGTAGCCATTTTGATGTGAACATTGAAAAGTACAAAGCCATTCTCCTATCATTATCAGGATCTCAGCCTAGACTCCCCCTTCGCTCTGGTGAATGTGATAACCATCAAAAGAACTCCTATAATGAGACACAGAGAGACTAGTGTAGAAAACAGAATTTATTATATAGTAAAGCCAAGTACACCCTCAAGGGGTGAGAGTAGGTAATGGCCAAAGGGACCTTTGCTTCAATCTATGCTTTAGGTAGGTTTTATACTGTTTCCAAATTCCTTAGAACAAGCAACTTTTCCTGTGGGACTTTGTCCTGTCTAGGTGATGGACAGGCCTGTTTGGATGGACTCTTGTAGGAGGGGACATTGGTGTGTGTCTTCGTTCTGTAAAGAATACCGCCTGCTCCAGAGGGACCTGACTCGGTTGTGACCTCCCGCAGCCAGGTTAGGCAGTTGTCTATTAAGGGCCTTCGCAGGTGTTTAGGATCTTTATATCTTCTCCCAGGAACAGTGACATGATTCAAATCTCATTCCTGTGATGTGAAATTAGACTCCTGATGCCCGAGTTCTTGGTTTATAGAAGGTGCCTCAGATCCCCCAAGCTTACTGATATCTCCCTGTCTGCTGAACACCAGGACAGACAGACAGACATAGACCAGAGCTGAATTTGGAGGAGCCTGAATTGCTCAGCCTCAATGTAAGGCCCCGACCCAGCTCTCCAAGCACGTTCTATTGCATCGTCCTACGCATATGATCTGTTCTGGCTGCGGGGTGCTCATACTTGTGTTCAAATGCCATCCTTTAATTCTTCAAGGTTCAGACAATGTCCTGTCTCCTCTGTGATCCCTGGTGGTAATAGCGATTAGGACTCCCTGTCCCCTGCTTTTGTCCTATGTCATAAGTGGATCAGAATGCACGATAGTTAGTCTCATAGCTGTGCCTCTGAGAGCTACCGCTAGCCCTGACCGTGGAGGATAAGTCTGGGCGTGTGAACGTTGTCCACTACACTGCATTTGTGACTTAGGAGAGACAGAAAGCCACTGATCAACCTCATTTAACTAGCACCTAGTTCCATAGTGAGTTTTGCTGTGGTTGTAGCTAGACCATTCTGGCAACCTGGCCGCTCACAGGGAGGCCTGCAAACTATATGTTTATAATGGGATTCATTTTTCATACATAGGATTTATATTTTGCTCTCTTGTTTTTCAGCCTTAGTCATTAGAATAATATCCCACAGCTTTTGCCATCTCTTTCTCCCAAGTTGCTATTTTCACTCAAGTCGGCGTAGAGTTCGGTTTGAGTCACTCACTGGCACACAGCAGACACAAGTTCAAGTGTGTGGGCTCAAGTGTCTTTTAATTGACTCATTTAGAAAAGTGCCTTATTGAAATGAAGCAGAAACTTCTGAGCCAGTAGTATATACAGAGTCAAGGTTCTCGATGACAAAATTTTACATTTTTCTAATTTTCATGAAATAAAATATAAAACTATTAAAATAAAAAAGTACTGGCCTGATCTTCCGCGCCAGGAGACCTAGCTTTGGGAACCTTCATCTGGGGATGGATGGCGTTAGAGACATAGAC
>NC_022024.1:11696869-11713673 GCF_000317375.1 Microtus ochrogaster
TAAAATAAAAAAGTACTAACTTATGTCTCACCTATAAGATATATTGCCATAACTGATATAATATAGGAAAGGAAGAGAATACACTTATCCTTTTGATACTCAGGAGAACAATCTAAGTTGGAAATTCTTGGCATAAACATAATGCTGCTAGAATTATGGCTCCAGGGAGGCCTGAGTACGGTGTTATTTATATGCTGGTACCAGAAATCCCCAAATGGGCTTGTTTTACAAACTTTGTTGGCTTTGCCTTTTATTGCTGTTTCCAGCCATCCTGAGGTACCCTCTAATAAGTTGTTTTCAGAATGAGGGCCTGTGCAGTGCTTGCATCCTGGGAAAGTCCTCCTGGACACGACGCTAAGAGAGATAAGCCAAAAGCTAGGAAGACAAAGAACAGATGGGCCTGTTGTCCATGGAGCCGAAAACCATCTAAAACAGAACCAGACAATAGAGCAGTAGTTACTGAGGTGAGAGAAATGGGAGACGATAGTCAAAGGCTACAAAGTTGCCCTTATGCACAGTGAGTAAGTCTAGAGACCTAACTTGCACAATGACTCTGGCTGGGCACACTATGTTACCTAATGGCATTTTTCTTGAGAGTAGATTTTTATGGTGCTTTTAACCATACACACGGATCTATGTAGAATAGGTATGTTAGGCTGACTTTGCAATCATTTGACTGTATATTTATAAAAATGTGTTTGACATTTTAAATATATAGTTTTTTACTCCTAAAAGAGTAAATACTCCTAAAAGAGAACAATCAATATAAAATAGCCATATTTCAGTAAAACAGCACATATTATTTTTCATAAAATTGAGATCAATGATGAGCCGTAGGTTTCTTTTGCGAATGGTAACTTCAGATTTTAATCATACCCTCGTTTTCATCCTCACTCTCATCAAACGATCCAGTACGTGCTGCTTCAGGGACACCTCGGATCACGGCGGTTCTCTGTGCCATAGGACAAGGGCAGCACAACACAATGATGTTCGGGGACACCTCAGATCACGGCGGTTCTCTGTGCCATAGGACAAAGGCAGCACAACACAATGATTGTCGGAGGGACTTGCACAAAAAGCTAGAGAAGAAATAGTTCCAAGATGCTGATTGAGGGAGAGCCTCCGCTGCGTGTTGCAGAGTGGATACCCAGGGGAGGAAACCGAGAGTGTGTAGTAGGCACCATGCTAGGTTATAATCTCCTCCTACATCTTTGAGTTTTCTTATCCGCATTCGGCTTCTGAATTTAGGTCCCTAAAAATACTTTTAACCTTCTTTTTTTAATGAACATCTTGTTCCCCTGGAAACCATCACTCGTGAGCAAAAGCATATTTTAGTCACCAGAGTCCACAAGCATGATGTCTGTTAATAGCATGCATCATTCCTTCCTCAGGAGTTTTAAAACCTGGATGATGTTGCAAATAACAGAGACCCTAAGACTTCATCATGTAAGAATGTATTATTTAATGAATATTATTTAATGAATGCATTATCACATATGAATGCATTATTTAATGACTATCATTGCCAAAGACTTTTTCCAAAGGGTGAAAGCATGTCTAACAAGTGTCCAGAATAGTAAATGAACTTTTAGTTCTTAAAAGATTATTAAGAAAAAATATACGGGCCCTCAGGTCCCAAGGTCTGAGTTTAGTTGATTCTTCCTCTTGTCTCTTTAGAGCGGTCTGGCTTCACAGTGAGACCGGTGGCTGGCTACCTGAGCCCGAGAGACTTCCTGGCTGGCCTGGCCTACAGAGTATTCCATTGTACTCAGTATGTGCGGCATGGCTCTGACCCCCTCTACACCCCAGAACCGTGAGTACTGTATTCAGAGGGAAACTGCATGACGGTCACTGCTGTGTAAGCTTGCTTGACTTGATTTCACATTTTCAGCACTGAGAACCACAGCACTTGTTTGGAGAAAGGAGAACAGTCTGGAAGATCAGCCTCTGATATTCTAGCCGAGGTCATCTCTCTTACTTTACTGCAATAGTGGATGTTCTGCTTGAGCCAAACTCTGTTTTTTTTTTTTCCTTCTTAGCTTTCTCCTCCTCCTCTTCTGTTTTTCAAGACAGGGTTTCTCTGTGTTGCCCTGGCTGTCTTGGAACTCACTCTGTAGACCAGGCTGGTCTCGAACTCAGAGATCCACCTGCCTCTGCCTCCTGAGTGCTGGGATTAAAGGTGTGAGCTACCACCGCCTGGCATTCTTAGCTTCTTGAACATTCTTCCATTCTTTTCATCATATCTAGATAGCAACAAAGCATTTGATTCTTTTTTGCCTGTCAGATTTCCTCAAAAGACTCGTCTGTGGCCCTTACGTCCATTCCTTCCTTGCCAATGGGAAATTAAGAGCAGACAGAGAAGCCATAAGATTGGGTCATCTAATGACGTTGTGGGTGAGCAGTAGGGTGGTGGGGGTGCTGGTGAACTGTGACCCCCTAACTGTTCAACAGTTAGCCTTCCCATAAATGGGATTATACAGTCTATAAGTGCCAGATGTCCTATATTCTACTTACCATACTTCAAAAAGTAATACTTATTAGGAAGTACCTATGTGCTTGGGTCATTTGGGAAAGAGACAACCCCTTGTTGCCCTGGGCTGACAGGATGGAGAGCAATGGTTAGTATATAAGTAGACCGGTAATATGACATTAGGTGTTAGTCGCACCAGCAACTGCTGGTAGGTCCTGTGAAGGCAGATGGAGCAGGGGGAAGAGATGGAGAATCAATTGTTTTACCTATTGCTGTGGGTCCCCCAGGTGCCCAATGGCAGAGGACATTGGAGCAGAGATCTGAGTGCAAATAGTCCAAGTCAGAAGAGCAAGGAAGGGAAAGACCCCGAGGCTGGGCCCTGGCATGGTTGTCTGCCTCCCTGGGCTTCATTCAGATGAATGCCTCACCTCAATTTTAGGCTAATTTCTTGCTCACTGTTCTTCAAGGCACTCAAGTTATCACTTTGCTTATGATGCTGTTTTCCTTGAATAAGCACATGATTAATGGGCTGCCAAGGTCTTCACAGGGGAGCAGAGAGCCCTCGAGGTCCAAGCAGTTAAGTGGCTGATAACTGCAGAGGTGGGCAGGGATTAGAGCTGAGATTCTGGAGCCTTCCTCCCCCTCCTAGGCTGGCACGAACCACTGGCCAGGTGGGTCCCTGTAGGGTCACTATGTTGGTTTTTTTTTTTTTTTTTTTTTTTTTTTTTTTTTTTTTTTAGCTCCATTTAGCTTCTCTGAAAGCGTTTCAGGGTAAACAAAGGTTACTTATAGGACTCCAGACATTTGGAAAAGCAATGCCTCTTAGAGTGGAGTACTCAAAGGAGCATTGTCAGAGTTAGAAAGGCAATCTCTAAATCTAGCCCAGAGGGTTTACAAATGGCCCTGTTTACAAATAGCAGGCACTTTGTTAGCTCTTTTTGAGTAACTGGCCCTCCTGAGACCCGTGATAGCGTGCCAATAGGTATGCAGAAAGAGAGGGCCAAGAAATGAGATTTTAGCCACAGAAGTCTATAAAATTTTGGGATAATGTGTTACATTTTTACCCAAGTACTTGCAGCCAATTCATTCAGCAATATTTATGTGCCGTGTTAGCAGGGAGGTACAGCCGATTTAGAGATGAATAAAATATAGTTTGCTTTGCTTTTTTTTTCTTTCCTTAAAGCAGTTGACATCTGGCAGGGGAGGTAGAATCACAAATAATCAGAAAAGAGTTTGTTTAGGGGTATTGCATTAGAGAGTCCCAGAGGACAGAACCATCCAGAGAGAATAGAACGAGAATAGAAGTTGGAAATGGTGAGCAGAGAGCCCCAAGTGAAGGGACAAGCAAACCCTAGGGACAAGCAAACACGAAGTCGTGGAGGCACGCAGAAGCTGATACAGTAGCAGCTTTCATAGAGCATAGAGTGGCTACGGTACAGCTTATATCAGAGGTGGAAGTCATCTGAGCAATTCAAACTCATTTGTCAACCTAGGACAAATGGGATTTGGTTTTCATTGAAGGGGCTAGGGAACTGTCCAAGGTTCTGAAGCATGATCCGGTATTTATGTTTGCGAAAGATGACTGGGCACGGCGGTAGTGTGGAGAATAATTGAGATGGAAAGTTGGCTAGGGTGCTGACAGGTTCCATATCAGGTGTTGAGTTAAGGGGAGGCAATGAAGCAGTGGGGTGTCTCTTTCATGTTCTCTTAACCCTATAGGAAAGGACTTAATAATGTTTTCTGACTGTAGTTAAAGACAAGGAGAGGGAAGTCCCCTAAGGTAATGGTAAAGTTTTTATTGAGAAAGTAAATGACTTGTTATTTCTAGTAATTGTTAAGATTACTGGAAGAAGATGATGAGGAAATGAAGAGGAGGATTTGGATTGGAATATGCTGTCTTTGAGATAATCGGGGTTGGGATTTCCTGATAAAGAAGACCTTAGTTCTGGAGTTCAGAAGTGAACTTGAAGATTGTACTAAAAAGATTTTTTTTATTAATTTGAGTATTTAAGACAATGTATTTTGAGCATATTCACCCCATCCATGCCTATAACTCTTCCCAAATCCACTCCCATCCCTCTACCTCTTTCTTCTCTGTATATATAACGACCTGAGTCCAATCTGTGCTGCCTAGCTATTTCTAGGTCTGAGGGCTATTCACCATCACATGACTGATATACCAGAGGTCATAGTCATAAAGAAAACTGATGCTCTCTTCCCTGGAAGCCATCAGCTATCCAAAGATCTCCACACATAATTGAAGATGATTCCTGAACTCCTCCCCACTCCGTGTGAGAACGTTGATTGGCTTGACTTTGTGCATGTGACCACAGGTACCATGAGCTCATGAGGGCTGCAGTTCTGCCAATGTCCAGAAGAGACTGCTTCATGTCTGTGTCCCAACTTCTGGAGAATGGTCCTTTCAAATTGTAGGAGTCCCGTGGGCACACAGACAAGAGGAGAACCTGGGAATTCACTAATTTTGTGTTGTCTTGTTTATCAACTAATTCATTTGATTGTGTATTGTGTAGTCTATATATGTGTATATGTGTGTTTATGTGTGTGTGTGTGTGTGTGTGTGTGTAGATGTATATGTGCAAAGGATGACCTCGAGTGTCATTCCTCCTCTGGTGTCATCTACCTTGGGGCTCTAGTGCTTGTGTGGCAATACATTAGGGATTAGTTTCCTTAGCCTTAATTTTCATAATATTTATTTGTTTAAAATGATGATTTTGTAACAACTGATGTGCATATAGGGCCCAGAATTCAAAGGGTATACTGTACACAAGTTCCTTTTCTTCCCCTTGATACTGGTTTCTATTATAGCCTTCCAGAAATATGCTATGCAGAATAAATTCCTATAGAGATCCTTTTCATCCTTGTGGATCACAAAGTTCAGTCTCTTTTTAGTGACATGGTTTGGACCCATAAAATACTGTACTTAGAAGTGCCCTTTCCTGCCCAACAGCTTTCACAGACATTGTCTTTAAAATGAAATCCCTCTTGCTCAATTGCATGCCATCAAGAAGGGCAGAGTTTCCAATTTGTGAGGTTCAGCTTGGCTGCTGTGTTTGGTGCCCGTTCATTCCCTCTAAATTGCAGCCCCCCGGGTGTTGAACTATGGTGGTGGAGGCAGCCCTAATGAGACAAAGGTGAGTGGTGAAGACTTGGGTAGAAATGGGAACGAAAGCCACAAAAAGGCGTTATCTGAAAAAGGGACTATTTTCTCTCTGCCAGTCCAAGAGTACAGTTTGCTATCACAGACTTCAACATATAATGACTTTTTTTTTCAGTATATTAACTGATGTGCAAATAGTACTGTGTGGTTTCTTAAATTCATCTGTTTTATGTACATTGCCATTTTTGCCTACATTTATGTCTGATTTTCTAACACACGTTTTTGGTTTGCTTATATGTTTTCCTCTTTAAAATGCTTTTACCTTATTAATTTTTGGAATATTATTATTTTATGTGTATGGGTGTTTTGCCTACACATGTCTATATACCACTTGTGTTCCTGGTGCCCACAGAGGCCAGAAGAAGGCATCAGTCCCTTTGGACTTGGAGTTACAGATCATTGAGAGCAACCACATTTGTGCAGAGTATCTAACCCTGTCCTCTGCAAGAGTAACAAGTGCTCTTAACCACCGAGCATATTAGCCCTCCTCTGCCCTTTTCTCAGCTTTTATTTTTATTTTATTGAAAAATTGTTTTCATACAATATATTCTGATTGCACTTTTTCTCCCTCTCAGTTCCTCCTAAATCCTCACTACTCACCCAATTCCATGCCCTTCCTTTTTCTCTCTCCTTAAAATGTAAATAATAAAAAAATATAAAAAACCAAGAAACACACACAACATGAAATCAGAATTTACAAATAAAACACCAACAAGAGAAAAAAAATAGGCCCAGGCAAAGCTATGTGAGACAAAGTTTGCAAAAGTACTTCTGAGTTTATTTTATGTTGGCTGTCTACTCCTGGGCATGGAACCTGTCCTGAAGTGTGGTGAATATGGCCAATGAGACTCAGCTGCAGAGGACTACATTTTCCTTTAAATGGGTACCAATTGTAGATCGCTTCTTGGTTAGGGCTGGGAGCCCTATCAGCTTCTTCCTCTCAACACTGGGAACCTCTCTGGCTTGAACTTGTGTAGCCCTCGTGAATTTATATGTGAAGCAGTTCTATTATGTCTGGAGGACACTTTCTTTGGAGCCATCCACCTCCCCTGGCTCTTACAATCTTTCCAACTCCTCTTCCTCATAGCTCCTTTGGTCCCAAGGGGAGAGTTTGATGAAGAAATCCCACCTAATACTGAATACTTTAACATCTCTTAATCTCTTCACATTGTTCAGTTCTGTTGTGTGATACTTCCGGTCTTTTGCAAGAAGCTTTTCTGATGGTTGAGTCAGGCCCTGCTTTATGGGTATAGCTGAATGTCATTATGAGTCCTTTTGTTGATAAATTTCTTTAGCAGGATAATAATAGCAGATTTTTTCTAGGACCATGCCCTATCGAGTCTCATGCTCTCGGCAACACTGGCAATATCAAGCATAAGATCCATGTCATGGAGTAGGTCTTAAACCCCATCAGAGAGTGACCAGTCATCCCCAAAACGTTTGTGCCACCATTGCGTCATTGAGTGTATCTCACAGGCAGGGCACCATTGTAGATTATGAAGTTTGTGGCTGAGCTGATGATTATAGTTCCCCTCTGGTAGCATTCCAGGACCATCAATAGGAGTGAACCTCTAGTTAGGAATGACTTCTCTGTGTTCAATGAGATATGTAAGGATTATCTTCAGTAATAGGGATTTCACATCAGTTTGTGGAGAGCAACCAATACCTTTGACAATAGCCTAAGATGTTTCCATGGGGCCCCTTTGGCCAAAGACTCAACTATATATAACTCATTCCTGGCACTCAGAGTTTTGCTTGTTGGCATAAGATGTCTAGTTGGGGCATTGTTCCACTGTTGTTTGGTGAACTCTAGTCAGATTCCTATCATACATGTATATATATATTTTAGGAAGTGTCTTCAGTAATGGTTTGGGTTTGGTTTCAGTAATGGGTTTCTGTACAGGTTCTCCCTTTCCATATTTCTTTTCTTATAACTCTCTTTCAACCTCTTCCTCATTTAACCCTCTTACTCTAGCTTCCCAAGCCTCTGTCTCTCCATAACAATATGGTATTCTATTTCCCCTTCCTTGGTAGAACCTCTCTTTTACCCTAGTCCCTTGCTGGGTACCTAATGTGGTTAGATGCATTGTAGCACACTTGAGACTGGTCTTCGTATAACCCAGGCTGGTTTTGAACTTCTTATGTAGCAGAAGATGGCCTTGAACTCCCAATCCTCCTGCTCCCCACCCAAGGCTGAGTCATTTATTTATTTGAGACAGGGTCTCATGTAACCTAGCTTGCTGGCCTTAAACTCATTATATAACTCAGAGTGACCTTGAACATCCAATATTCCTGTCTTCACCTGTCAAGTGCTGGAATCACAGACATGCATTAGTTTGGTTAGGGATCAAACCCAGTGCCTCATGTATGCTAGTCCAGCACTTCACCAAATGAGCTATATTTTCACTCCCAGATTTTGCATTTTAAAGACTCTGAATTCTTTGAACTCGGGCAGACAGTAAGACTTGAATTAAAAAAGTGATGACATATTGGATTGCTTCCTTGGGAGAAATCTTTGTAGCCTGTAGCACTGTAGAGAAGTCTTATAAGTTGGTGACTCCTGACTTTTCTGATTGCAGGAGATACTTTTCCAGGTGTTTATGTCTGATTGAAGGTCACTGATACACATCTGGATTGAAGGTCACTGATACACATCTAGTTTGAAGGTCACTGATACACATCTGGATTGAAGGTCACTGATACACATCTGGATTGAAGGTCACTGATACACATCTGGATTGAAGGTCACTGATACACATCTAGTTTGAAGGTCACTGATACACATCTGGATTGAAGGTCACTGATACACATCTGGATTGAAGGTCACTGATACACAAAAAGTAGAAGATGCTTGCTATTTTCTCCTGGGGCAGTGCCTGAGGTTGTGATTCTGCACCTCAGTGTTGGCTAGTCGAATACTTTGATTCACTGTGATCCCAAATAATGCTGTGGTTAATCAAGTATCAATTCCAACAAATGATTTTCCAACAGAATATCAATTGGCCAATTCTAAATTATTTTAATAAGATCATTCATCTCACACAGTGGAATGAGTGAAGAAGGGCTCCAAGTGCCACGTAACAAGATTTGTGGCACCCTTAAAGCTTCTTGGTTTGATTTTTGTCTGTGGGCTTTGCCATGTCATTCCCATGGCCACCTTATCTTCTTTCAGGACAGACTTTCTTGGCACTTTGTAGCTGCTGTTATTGTGTGTAGGGAAATGTCTTGCGCATTTTAATGCACTTAGGAGCATTGGTAGTCACCACCTATTAGCTGTCAAGAGCATCCTTATTGGAGACCCATCCCATTTACAGAATCACAAGTTGTTCCCCAGAGGACAACGTTAACCTGAGTTAAACATTGCAAGGGAGTAAGAAATCCTGGCTTCTGCCAATGACTGGGCCTTCCTTCAGAAGCCACCTGTAGATCCTTGTCTTCTTCCTGACATAAAAACACTAGCATTCCTTCATTTGACGTTTGCTAGTTCCTCTTCCATGTAGATAAGGAAGTGTGATCTTATCAAACCATTACTTAGTCCCTATGAGATTTTCCACATCAGTGGTGGGGCAGGGAGAAGGGAATGGAAAGAGGGAGACAGGCAGACAGAGAGGTATAGTCCCATCTAAGAAACGTACGGAAAGTGACACAGAGAAAGAGTCTCGATCTTCCTTGAAAGGCTGCCAGGTGGTTCATTCTTCCTTGGAGTAAATCTGTGGAAATTCTTTTGGATTCAGCTCAGTTCTAGCCTTCTTTTGAAGACTTTTGCAGTCAGTTAGACGTGTCTACGGCACTCCGCCTTACTTCTATGTCAGCCTTTACAGTGCTGCCTGATAATTATTTGGTCATGTGCCATTTGTTCAGCAAGACTTAGACCAGTTGGCACAGGTAACTTCAGAGGTGGGAAGAGTCAGCCTTTCTGTGGAGTGGATCTC
Source organism: Microtus ochrogaster (assembly GCF_000317375.1). Lineage (NCBI taxonomy): Eukaryota > Metazoa > Chordata > Mammalia > Rodentia > Cricetidae > Microtus > Microtus ochrogaster. The sequence continues at coordinate 11,706,450 of NC_022024.1, forward strand.
TAAACATGACATATGAAGGAAAAACCGAGTGGAGAGTGTTCTAAGTCATGGGTGGTAGTGCCTCTAGGAGATGTCAGATTTTGGAGATACACCCAGAGTCTCAGACCCGGTCCAAGAGAATCCAAGGTTGCAGGTTTAGCTCTGTAGAGAATCCAAGGTTTCAGGGCCAACTCTGTGGAGAATCCAAGGTTGTAGGGCCAGATGAATCTCAGGCACTCTGCAGTAGCAGGCCCTCTTTCTGAATGGCTGCAGTCCTACACCAATGGGTCTTCCACTCACCCCCACAGCTTTGCTGATTTCAGGGTCTGATGCTGACCATTCTTCCATGAATCAGAAATTTTCACTTGTGCATATCACCAAGAAAACTCAGGAAACTTTTATGGCAGGGTTTTCCAATACCAATAGAAGTTCCAGAGGTAGGTCCTTTGAATCAGCATATCCTTTTCTTTAAATCACACCTACTAAGGAACAACCCATTATGTCCGGTGACTTTACTTGTAGGATGATACATGTCTTAGAAGAAAAGGTAGCTATTGTGGAGCTGACGAAGAAGAACTGAAGATGTGAAGGTTGCTTCTATTTACCCTTAAAGAAAAAGAGAGGTAGACAGGGTAGGCAGAGGGGGATCTAACCATATATCATCAAGTATTAAAAGTGTATTTGTTTTATTCTTTGGGTAACTAACTTTATTGTTGTACCTAGAAGGTAGAAAAAAAGTTTTGCCTGCCTTACAAATAATTCACTTTGTGCTATGTTTAAAATTATATCTAAGCTATGTTAAATATTAAGATAGAAATTTAGACAGAGAGGCAGAGTTGTCAGATGAAAAAGAGTCATCAGACAGATAGTCAGACACCCAGGGTAGGTAGGAAGGCAGAGACAAAGAAGAAAGATTAGGCCTGGCATGGGTTTTTGAAACCTCAAAGCCCACCCTGACTGACAAACTTCCTCCAACAAGCCACACCTCCTAATCCTTCTCAAACAGTTCTGCTAACTGGGGGCCAAGAATTCAAACAAATGAGCCCATGGAGACCATTCTCATTCACACCACCATAGTGGATTAGAATGAAGTAGGTGGGAGCTTCTTCCCCAGGGAGAAGACTGAACTAGGGAGGTAGGGACAATTCCGGAATTGATTTAGTTGAGGAAATTCTTGCCTGTGCAAAAATAAAAGTTGTTGGGAAGAGTCTTTCTCTTTTGCCCAAGCAGCTTAGTTGGGTCTGGTCTCTGTTATCAGGTTTCTGGGTCTTAGATATTTAACTTTTCAGTTACTCTACTGAGTCTACTCCCTAATACCTATTTCAATTCATTTTGGCTTTCCTGTCCAGGGTAAGCTCTTCTGGTGGAATTGCGGTCTTGATTCCTTGGAGTTCCTGTAGTGTTACTTAATGTATCCTATGCTAGGTAGTTGTTGAATACTGGTCATTCCATTTGTGTGTGTCTGTTACATGTTTATGTGGTTTGTAATTCTCTTATTGCGATCTTGATTCCTTGGAGTTCCTGTAGTGTTATTTAATGCATCCTATGTTAGGTAGTTGTTGAATACTGGTCATTCCATTTGTATGTATCTGTTACATGTCTATGTGGTTTGTAATTCTCTTAGTGGTTACTGTGGCCAATGAGACTGGCGATAATGCAGAGTTCATCAGCAAGAAATACAGTTCAAGGAAACATCTCTTCCTGGACTCATAACTCATGCTTGCTTTAGTTACTTTTGTGTTCTTGTGGCAACATAGAGGAAAATTTATTTTAGCGTATGGTCCCAGGGGGATAATTTTGTCATGGTGGGGAGTCAGGGCAGCCACAGTAGGCATGGTGGCGAGAGCAGAATGCTGAGGGCTCACAGACTTTACCGTAAGCATGAAGAAGAGAGAAAGCTGGACATGGTGTGAGTATCTAGACTCAGTCTGTCACTTAAGGTAGACCTTCAATCTACAACGAGGCTATACCACCTAAACCTCCCGAAACAGTGCCACAAACTGGCAACCAAGCGTTCAAATGCACAAGAGTGTGGGAGACAATTATTGTTCAAATCACTATAATACCCTTGATATTCTGCATGAATTGACTGAGGATTAGTAAATAGAGAAGGTCAGGGCAAGAAGGTCTTTCCTTCCAAATTATTGCTACAGAACTATTTAATATAATATAGTCTCATTCTCTTCAATATAGGCTGAGCCTCTGTCGAAGACCAGCCTGGACATAAACCATTTCTTGTACCTGTGTGGGAATAAATGAGGCATAGTTCACAAGACAATACTGGGAGGGAGTCTCAGGGTTCATTCAGATCCTGAAGATCACCCGTGTTTATTATCCAAACAGCTTTTATATCAAAACCTAAACTGAGGGGGAAATTCATTAGCATTGTTTCCTAAATCGGATGTGTGTGTGTGTGTGTGTGTGTGTGTGTGTGTGTGATGACTTAGGCCACGTCCATATTATGTTTTTTGTCTCCTCCAGGCCCATTCCCATTTTGTCATATAGACTGAGAAACACTTCTTCCCCAGGCGACCTCCTAAATTACAATAGAAGAAGTAGAGGGACATTAGCATCCTGACCACTTGTCTAGGATGGCTCAGGTTGTTTCACTGTCAAAAGGCTAGGCGACCACCTTCTGTGTGGCAGGTGCAAATTGTGCCTTGTAGGTAACTCAGAATTCTCTGACTGCCAGACAGTGTAGGAATAGGGGCCTGTATATTGGGCCCATTCAAGCCTGCCCTGCCTGGATTTCTGGTTGGAATTAGAGGTGTCCAAGGGTCTCAGCGTTCAGTGCCTTGTGCCCTCTAGGACATAAACATTACTCTGAACAGAGTGGAAATCACACCCACACCATGACTTCCTTAAGCCATTTCCATTTTTGAAAGGGGGCAGCCAGAATTTAATATGTAAACACTTTCAACATTGTTCTTTGAGGTCGAACCTGAGCAGTGAGCCTTTCCATAAGTGGTGTCTTAGTTTGCTTTCTATTGTACGATAAAATCCCCACCAGGAGAGGAGGAAAGGCTTTTTCTTTTTTTTTTTTTTTGGCTTGAGGGTCACACTTTATTATCTAAGGGAATTCGGGGGCAGGAACTCAAAGCAGGAACCTAGAGACACGAACTGAGGCAGAGGCCATGGAGGAGTGATACTGGCCTGATCTTCATGGCTTGCTCACTTTGATTTCTTATACCACAGGAATATCAGCCCAGGGATGAAACTGCCCTCAGTGAACTTGGCTTTTCCACATCAATCATTTGTCCAGGGCATGTCTTACAAACTTGCCTGCAGGCAATCTGACAGAGACTTTTTTTTTTTCAAACACAAGGTCCTTCTTAGACAACACTAGCTCATGTCAATTTGACAAAAACTTAACCAGGACAAGAGCCGATGCTGGAACGTAAAAAAAAAAAAAAAAAGAAAAGCATAGTTGCACCAGAAATTCCCTTTACATAGTCTTAATGGAAGCATTAGAAAGGATATATTTTCTATTACATCTTAGATGCTGGGTTTAGCTTATTGGCTATACAGATACACTGGATACAGCGTAGCGTTTGCTCATTAGATCTCGGAGCTGTGCTTCCTGCTGAGTGGGGATGATTGCTCCTCCAGCATATACTCGTGGGGCATAGCTTCTGCCCTGGTGCCATCGCTTGTCACATCAAAAGCACCCTCTGACCATTAGGAGTAAGTCATGACACCGTAGATGGACTCTGCAGCGTTTATTGCCATGGTACACCTAAATGCATGTGTGTGCTAAGTACAATCTTTCTTGCTCACAGTTGAACAGTTTAGGTACAATTAATGCTGGTTTGAAATATCTTTCCCCCCCTCTTTGTAATCACTGCTGTGTTTCTATTTTACAGGAAAAATAAAAGCGAATGACCTAAGACCATATTATTCATTGTGCCTTGGGGAAGCGAGTGCGTTTTAAGCTTACCCGTTGCTTATTATGACAGAATCCTCCCAGGGCTAGCAAAAGATGTGGTCTGTTTCCTTTCTTTGGAGACTCAGCCGTGAATCCTTGTTTAAGTGAGAATAGCAGCCGGCAAGGATGTCAGCTTTCACATTTACAGAGGTTGGCTGTTCCCGTTTGACAGACAGATGCCTCCTGCTAGGCCTGTAACAATACCACAGATATGATCTCACCTTTCCCATCTTTCTCTGTTGGGGAGCTCTGGGTCTTCACACTGGTCCAGCATGAACCCCAATCACTGTGACTGTTTTCAGGACAGGCTCTTCCTGAGGTCAAGTCTGGGTCTGATCTCAATGAAAGAGTTGCATAGACAAGCCCGTGAAATTTCTGCTTCCTCTGTCCTGGAGGACACACGAGCTCGGCACCAAGCCTGCCCAGCCATCTGGTTTTCTTCTTTATGCTGTTGTCACCCTTGCTGTTCAAGGTGGCGACAGTGATTCTGAGACGATGGTGTGTTTTCAGAAAGCCCGACTCATCTAGCCTTTCTTGTTGTATAATCCAGAGCTCATCGGTGCATTCTCTTACTGTCTTCTCTCTCAGAAGACATTTGCTTTGGGATATACCCAGGGCCGGTGAAGATGGTAGAGCCTTGAAAACATTGTCATCCCTTCTATCCTTGCCTCTGAGTGATGTAAACAGCCACCAACACCACCGATGGCATCAGTTGTGACACTTCTTTAGTAGTAGCAAACACGTGCAATTTGGGTGCCTATTAATGCGTTTGTAACTCGAGTGCCAGGAACTCTCAGTATTCAATGTGAAGAAACCCATTAGAAACTCAAAACTACCTGAGCTGTTCTGAATTTATGAATGGGGAAATGAGGCACAGAACTGTTAAGTTTTTCTATGGTAACGTAAGTAGGGAAGCCAGGATCTGAACTGGGATAACGATGCCAGCGTTTGTGGATTCAAACACTGCTTTTTGATACCTAGACACAAAACCTCAAAACTTCCACATATGTTAAAATTGAACAGTTGTCTCAAATTTTAATTATAAAGTTTGAAAAGAGCTCAGAAATGACTTTTTTTTTGGGGGGGGGACTCTTGTGTGAATACGCTGTGCCTATCGGAAAGACTAGGTCTATGTTTTTCTGTCCCATCCTTGACCCAATTACCAGGTTTGCTCTAAGCTGGCTCTCCGCTTTGATCTTCATGGGGTTGAAGCTGCTTAACTCTCGTTTATCACGAGGAGGCAAATCTCCCATGTCACTGGGAAAAAGAAGGGCGCAGCACCTCAGGCCAGCACACTCAGGCCAGAGGAGACCGCTGTGCTCTGTCTTCAGGACAGCAGCATGCAGGACCCCATGCCCTGGCATCCAAGTCCTACCACCAGCTCCCAGTGTGAGGCTGGCAAGCCATTTAACCTCCCTGCGTGCAGGCTGATGAAATAAGTCTTTGATCTTTGGAGGGAAGGAAGCTTGACATAAATACCAAGTAGATCCACTCCTCCTCTTAAACGCATGCGGAGACTGATGTTTCTCAAAAAATTCCAGAACATTTTTAGTGACAGGACGACAGTCCTAGACAAGAACCTCCTTGTTTTCAAATCACACTATTAGGCCTTGTTTTGTGGAGTCCCTAAAAGCCAAACATCCCTCCAAGACTTTCCCCTACAGAACTTATTGGGAGCATCGAGCGAACTTCAAGGTACTTGGTTATGTTTTAAAAGTCCTCTATATGACTTAAAGCCTGGGCATTGTGCAACCAAACTTGCGCCTTATAGGCTCACTGGAACCTGGATTTTCCTCTATGAAAATATCTGCAATGACTTGGGATAAAAGCTCTAGTCTCAGCCGCTCTTTTTCTCCTTTTCAAGCTGATTCGAAGCAATAGTCCTCCGTGTCCCATGCCCCCACCCCCCGGGATTGGCATGTGCCTGGTGCCCATGACCCAAAGTGAGAATACTCACAGACAACCACATCTGAACAAAAATTCATATTCCCCCCAGCAAGCTGGAGTCAGGGAAGAAGTTCATTACGCATCTTCAGGTGTGGAAGATAGTGATGATCAGGGAGCATTTTTTTTTTCAGAAATATTTGCATTTTTAAATTGAAAGTTCAGAAGAAGAAATTCAAAATGATTGAATTCCAGGAAAAAAGAGGTAATTACCACTCCAGCCTCTTCATTGCGGTGTGAAGAATGACATCCATGGGTAATCCCGTCACAGACACCGCCACTAGAGAGAAAGAAACGGAAGTTGATACCCCCTCGCCCTCCCTCCCTCATTCTATCTGTCTGGCTTCAGTTGGCCCGCTTTGGAGAGGTCTGCAGGACCTTCACCGTTTTACAGATGGCGATTCTAAGGTTCACAGCAACCAGGTAATTTCCCTAAGGTCGTTCAGTTAGGAAAGAGCAGAACCACGATTTGGTCCGGAGCCCTAATGTGACTAGAAATTAGGAACGGCGTGCGCGCGGGCGGGTTTCACTTGGATTCATCCTGGTGCGGAGCAGAGGAGTCTCTTCGACAGCTGCTGTGTTCCATCGAGTTGGGCGTTTCTCGTGTGCCAGGTTTTTCCAAGTGCTAGCAGCCCAAAAGGAATGTGGCATGACCTCTTTTCTGGATGTGCCTGCAGTTCGTTAGTGACGAAGGACTGAGAGAGCAAAACTCGTTCGAATATGAAAGCTGAGACATAAACTCAATTTAATGCAATATGAGCAATAATATTTAACTTATGGAAACTTAGGTTTCCAATGCATTACATTTCTACGTTTTTAAAAGATGTAGGGTGAAAATGACTCAAAACCTCCATTTTTCCAGATGAGTAATTATTAGGTTTCTGTTGACCAATAATGATAAAATGTGATTACTGATACTTAAATGAAATTAATTAAGGTTATGAGTCAAATATTCAGTTAGATTAGCCACATTTCAAATGTTCTGTGGCTGTAGTGCTAAGTGGCCATTTCATTGAACTGCATAGAGAACCCATTTAATCACTGCAGAGTGTCCTGTTGGATAGGGCTGTCTAAATCATTTGCCTTCGTGGGAATGTGGGGACTTGACATATGAAATGACTGCAGACTACATGCTTTTAAAAATCTATTTCAATTATGCACCACCAACAATGTGGTGGTTTGACTGACAATAGCCATTTAGGCTCATGTTTGAATACTTGCTCTCCAGTTGGTGGAACTGTTTGGGAAGGATTAGGAGGTGTGGTCTAGTTGAAGGAGGTGTGTCACTGGGGGTGGGCTTGGAGGTTTCAAAAGTCTATCTCATTTCTAGTTAACTCTCTCTCTCTCTCTCTCTCTCTCTCTCTCTCTCTCTCTCT
>NC_022024.1:11714488-11737613 GCF_000317375.1 Microtus ochrogaster
GAGGGTGACAGAGCATGGGAACAGATGTCCCCCTTGGGCCTCTGTGCATGTGCGTGAACACATGTACCACCCAAACACATGATACACATAGATACACACACAGACAGACAGACAGACACACACACACGCACACACACACAGATGATAGATACAGATACACACACAGACACAACAGAGAGAGGCACACAGACAAGCACACACTTGCACAGATGATACACACAGACACACACACAGACACATACACATATGATACACACAGACACAGACAGACACAACAGAGAGAGACACAGAGACACACAGAGATGGACATGCACATGTGTGCACTCAGAGAGACCTACACAAAGACGCACATACAGATCTACATATGCATGCATGCACACACATGCATGCGTGTGCACACACACACAGACCTATACACGTGTGCAAGCACAGAGACGCCCCCCACACCTATAATATCCTCCGCTTCAAAAGAATATCATGAAGAATGGGATTATTAGACTCCTGTGTGATTCCTTGAGGAAGGAAGTAAAGGTTTCTTCCCAGGCGGCATGTGAGTGGGCGACTTTGCAGAACGAGGGCCGTGTTTTTGTGTATATATGGGGATACAGAGGAGATGATCATAAGAGCTGCCAAAAAGCTCACGTGGGGCTTATTTTATCTTATTTTTTGGCTTCTTCGGACAGTCACATGTAGCCCAAAGCTAGTCTTGAACTTGCTTTCTAGCAGAGGCTGGTCTTGAACTTCTGATTTCCTGCTTCTATTTCCCAAGTGCTGGGCTCTAGGAGTGTGCCACCAAATCTGACTTACGGTCTGCTGTTCTAACTCTAAACTAAAGAAACTCTATGGCTCCCAAGCAAGCCCCGAGAACAAACAAATTGCCTCAGTACCAAATTAGTTCCCGTTATCATCCTTCTGCCATGAAAACAAAGCAACTGGCTTGCCGTCTGCTTGTTCGGCACCCGATGTGTTCTGCCATGGTACTTGCTTGCCCCACCAAATGTCGTGTGGAAGCTGAAGAAATACTCGATTCTGGCTCCTGGCTCACTCTCTGCTTCTTTTCATCAAGGCCAACTTCCACGCCACCCTCTTATCTTCTTTTTTTATGATTTAGTGACTGTGTTGGCTTCTGTCAAATAGAACAAACAAAACCTGTGGAGAAAAACGCCACAAAAGACGGGACACGCTGATTCGGGTTGGGGAGCAAATGCCACACGCTCACTCAACCACCTCTCAAAGGCTTTAATTTATGGCGAAAATAAAAGGCGGTTGTTCAACACTGAGCAAGAGGAGTCAGCTTTGGGAACCGATAAGAGGAGAAAAATGCCAGACTCATTTTGAATTTGAACTTAACAACCAGGACCCTTATTTCCCTGCGGCAACACGATCACAGCTTTCTTAGGATGATTTAAGAATTCCCTGGGAGACACTTTGCCCGGGCCCTTTTGTGGGCCTATCTCAGTGCCTTAGAATCCTCCTCACTGGGCTTATCAGAGAAGATTCCAATTTAGAGCAGTAAAAGTCTAGTGTGGATAGCAGTGCCGGCCTTTTTTTTTTTTTTTTTTAAAGAGACATGATGTTTTACAGTGCTAACAGTTTTGAAAAGGTCCTACGTTTGCCAGGGACAGAGCACTTTTGTGTGAAGGACTCTGAAAAGCATTATTCAGGAGAAAATGCATCAAAGGGAATAGAGAGAGAGAAAAAAAGGAAAGTTTGCTGATGTGGAGATTGGAGGCAGCCTGTGCTGGCAGGCGCAATTATGACCAAATAATTGGATCTTTGAGGAGAGATAAGATGAGATGAAGCAGTAGTTGTCGGCTCCCGATGGGAGCCCGTCCATTAGTTACCACAGAGTCCAGCTCTGGAGAAGTCAACGGCCACAGGGGCCATGGTCTGGCTTACAGGCAGGGCATAGCAGCAGCAAAACAGGGTGAAGAGGCCCGGCTTCGGTCCCACAGGCCTCGGCTGGCAGGAAGGCTGGCGAGGAGGCTCCTCTCGTGGGCTGCACCCCGGCACCTCTCAGACTCCCTCAAACTGCGGGCGCTCAGCTTCAGCTCCGTGTCTGTCAGAGAGAAACAAAAGGAAATGCGCCGTTTCATAGTTCGTGGGTTCTTTAGAAATGGTTTCAGATTTGTTTATTTCCTGTGTTTGAGAGTTTTTTCTGCATGTCTACATGTGTGCAGCATGCCTGTCGTCTTCATGGGCGCAGCGTGCATTTCTGGTGCTCACAGAGGCGAGAAGATGCCCTCGAAGTGGCGTTACAGATGGCTATGAGTTGCCGTGTGGGTGCTGGGAATTGAACCGAGATCCTTTGCAAGAGTAACAAATGCTCTTAATTGCAGAGCCATCTCTCCAGCCTATAGTGTGTGTGTGTGTGTGTGTGTGTGTGTGTGTGTGTGTGTGTGTGTGTGTGTGTATGTTTATCAGAAATGTTGAAAGTCTTTCTTTGCTCATTGGTTTCCGTGTTTATGGGCACTTCCTTCTTTATCTGCCTTTCTTAAAGGCGGGGGGAGACAAAAGAGTACAGTGTTTATTTCAATGTCCCACCAGCCCCAAAGAGAGTAACCTCACTCTTGGCCTTGAAATACGGGACCTGGTAGCATTGGTCCATGAGAAGTAAGGCTGTTATGTATTCTGCATCCAGATTTTCTTCAGGAATCTTTTTCAGGACTCCTGCATGGAGTCAAAATTGAGCAGAGAGCACAAAGTAGTGACCTATGACACAATCATCTCTACCCATAACAGAGCGAAGGCCATCCCTAACGTTCTGCTAAGGATTCTGTTAGACATCTTGCTTCAGGCGTTCATCTTTAATGGGACAATATAACTCCCTCTGTTACACTTTATGACTTGCTTCTTCCAGATCCATAATTTCTTTTACCCTATGTACAGTGTGCCTATCATGTTATTGTGAGGATCGTGGAGATTTTTAAGTTGGTTAGTGTATTACTGGCTTCTGATAATGACACCTTAATTTAAAATACAAGCCACAGCCCTTTCCACTGAGAATTGATTCCTTTGTGTTCTTGGCCATCTTGTGCTTTTTTTTCCCCCTTTGTAGCTGCTGACTTTTACTTTGAAGCGACTTTTAGGTCTCTGTTCTTACAGTCTTCCATGAGGGACTGTCCTTCTATGTAAGGCTTTTAAATTTCCAATAAGTTACAATAAATCAGGCTTTTAGGTTTATTTGACATTATTCTAAGAATCAACCGCTACTGTAGTTACAGCTTATTCTGTTACAGTGTAAGGCCCCCAGCCCCATGCTTGGCTCCGTACAGCATTCACGAATTGTTAGTCTCCTTTCTGCTCCCATGATTTTACTGATACTAGGCTAATATTTTACTGATACTAGGCTAATACAGTCTCAATATTTTCTTTCTAGGTGCTAGATATCTGGTCTGATGTGGAGTTCTTGTTGCTGCATTCCTTCCAAGACCAAAAGGGGAGCTTTAGTATTTATCGCAAAGGCTACTATGGGAGTGCCCAGAGTTTTCCAGGGCAGGCCGCTTGACCTTAATTCTAGCCTTGATGGAGACCCCAGGAATGAGATCAGAGTTCTCCCAGCATGGAAACGTGAGGCGTGCGTCCGAGTTGACAGCAGGTGGAGGCGGAATTAGCTTCCTGTTCTTCAGTCATGGCTTTTCCATTATTCTCCAGGATTACGATGCAACTTCAGTGGACAGCTGCTTAGTTTCCTCAAATCATAGAAGCACCTTCAGCTTAAAATTTCAACACTATTTCTTTGTCAGCCCGCTGGGGAGAGAGTCCGGTGCCATTAGCCGTGAGAATGGGTCTCGGCTCTGGCTGTGGCTCGTTTTACCTGGGGAGCTTTAAAAAATGATTTCCCGGTCAATCCCAGGAAGCCTGATTGAACTGGTCATGAGTGGAGTCTAGATGCTTGGTATTTTAAAAAGGCCTCTCAAGTGATTTGGAAGCATGGGGCTAGAAGTGGAGGAAAAGGAGACTCAGTTCCTGCTAACTACTGCTTTCCTTATGCTAACTATGTTGGTTATGCTGGCTTATGCTCTGAGACATGGCCTCCTCCTCATTTATACTGTATCTATAAATTAAACTGGCAGAGAGCAGAAAGAATGCAACGTTGAACCAGAAGAATTTCAAGTCTCGTCCAAAGTCTTTTACTAAAGGCAGAACCATGGAGAATATTAAGTTTACACAATTTTAGTTTCCCCACTGATCAAAAGGTCATCATAATAAAGCTTCATTGCGAGGGAAGATTAAATCGTTCACATGACATGAAACTTTAAGCACTGTATCCAGTTCATAAAGTTTCAGTACACTTTCTTGTGTACATGCATCTATGTGTACATGTGTGTATGCACATGTGTGTGAGTGTGTGCATGTGTGTTGGAGGCCAGGAGTTGATGTAGGGTGTTTTCTTCTGTCACCCTCCCCCTGACTTTTGGGGACAGGGTCTCTTATTGAACTTGTAGAGCTTACTGTTCTGACTAGCTTGTCTCCATCCCTCGGGCTCTGGGGTTACAAATGCCATGCTTTTTACCCGGGCACTGGGGATCCAAACTCAAGTTCTTATGCTTGTTTAGCAAGGGCCTTAACCACTGGCCCACATCCCCAGCCTTCTCAGTGTATTCTTTCCTGCCTCATCCTTGCATAGCTCCAGGGATTGTGGCATCAAGGGAATGAGGAAAAACAGACCCAAGGACACACAAAAGCTGGAGAAGTTACAGCACCTCTGAAATTTAATGTGTTTAGTTGGACAGACAGGTCGTGCATCGCATCCCACTGAACAAAGGGGCGGGGTTACTACATACATATAAACACTCAACCTGGTCTGTCTATGGCGGTCTTAGCCATGTGATTTGAGTTGTGAGCTTAAAGTTGCTTGAGTGATATCATTTGTTTTACGTGGGTATCAAACTCATACCATTTACCACGATTCATTGTATTCCCCCAACTCTGTTCCTGTAATAATGGCAGTAGCACCAGACTTTGGTTTCACAGCATCTATGAAGTGATACATTTCGGCATAGGTGAATTCAGAAATATCGTTCAGTTACTATATAGGCACTCTTTTTTTTTTATCATGAGCATAAATCTTTCTGCCTCTCGAGCCATGGTGAGAGAGTCATGGGAAAGCTAATTTCAGTGTACCCTGCTCTCAAACACAGGTTATAATTCATGACAATGACTTAGGAGGGCAACTGCCTTATTCAGTTATGACACATACCCATCCCTTGCCCTCTTACCCAGCTCCAAATGGGAAGCTCAAGCAAATGAGAATATGGCAGGCTTTTGCTATTTCCAGGTTTATGTCCAGCTCTGGAAACTGGGAGGGTCTTCTAAGGCTCTTTCTCAAAGGAACTGAGCACGTGCCCACAGATCAAATCTCCCTGTGACTTTGGTGACAGCCTCTGGTGTTTCTTAGTACCCCGTGAAGGCTCACAAGGGCACACAAGAATTTAAGGAGGAGCACAAGGCTTTCAAAATCCTAACAAGTCAAACCCAAATTTTGGCTTTAGCACTATTGTCAAAAGACGACAGATTTAGTCTAAAAACTACAATTAGTTCAGTTACAAGTAATACACACGCACACACATCCCCTCTCTCACACACCTGCTTAATGGCTCTTATATGTGATTTCTGAATTGGGCTTTAAAGCCCCAGTGAGGCCAAGGCTGCAAGGTGGTCAGAGACCAATTATGGGCACAAAATGAAAGTGACCCGCAGGGACAGTTTAACTGATGATACCTGGGTGATTGCCTTATTTGAATCAGCTAGCCACCTGTGATTGAAGCTGAGCTGCTGGAATTGGCTAAGACTCGGCTATTTGTTACAAGACTCTACTCCCAAATGAGGCTTTCGGTCACTCTCTACCAAGTTAGGCTGCTCTGGTCACACAAGGACTCAATTTCAAAGGCATCCTTTGGCCTCAATTTCATTTAGTTTATTGCTACCTATGCTGAAAACCAGCAAGCTTTCTCTATCAAGGGGGTCAGCTCGCAATTATTTCAGGATTCGCGGAACTGGGATCTCAGTTACAGCTATTTGATTCTGCCGTTGTTGACAAAAATGACAGCTGCGGGCAATACGTGTATAAACGGGCCCAGCTGCGTTTCAGTCAAACTTTGTTTATAACGTGGTGGCCAAATGGTGAGTGATCTTAGGAGCTTGTCCATCGTGACCTGCAGGATCTTGCACTGAGAACTGAGAAGTTCTGTTTGCTAAGGCTGTCTGGAGTATCAAATGTAAAACAAACACCATGGTCTCAGGAACAGAAATGGCTCCCCAAAGTGGTAGCTCACGCCTGTTTGGGTAGGCTTCTCACCCGGGAAAGCAGATCTGGGAAGAGTACAGGTTCCAGGCCTCCACTGGCCACATGGCAGGGCCATCTCCCCCAAAGTAAGGGCTTCATTAAAATGATTATACCTCAGCCTGAAGAAATGGCTCAGTTGGTAAAACGCTTGGCTCTCAAGCCTGAGAACCTAAGTTTGAGCTCAGAATCCATGTAAGAAAAAAGTCAAATTCCAGAGGAAAGGAGGCGGAGACAGCTGGATCCGGGGCTCACTGTCTAGGCAAAGAGTCTACTAGGTGAGTTCCAGGCCAACAGAAGACTCTGTTTCAGAAGAGAAAATAATGGTACCTGGCACCTAAGGAATGACACCTGGGATGGTCGCTGGCCTCCACGGGCGCACAAGCACCTGCTCTCACGGGCACGTGTCTTCTCTCCACACTCTCAGGCCCTCACTACGAATGAATGTATGATTTATCATCCAACGTCAGTGTCATTAATCATAGGCTGCGTCTGCCTTTCAAGTATGATTAATGGTAATCATTTATAGACTACGATTCTGTTTAGGATTTCAAGTCTTGTTCTACAGGTTACGGTAGTTTAAAGCTTCTTGTGTGACACGACTTCAAGATTTTTTTTTTCCCTTACAGAGATACATGCCATGAACTCTTGGGACACGTTCCACTGCTTGCAGATCCAAAATTTGCTCAGTTTTCACAAGAAATAGGCTTAGCGTCCCTGGGAGCATCCGATGAGGACGTGCAGAAGCTAGCCACGGTGAGTTCATTTTCAACTGCAAAGTCTGCTCGGTGCTTAGTTGTATGGTGAAATAAAGCCCATGGCCAGTAACTGGGAAGCCTAGGCAATGTTCTGCGGAGAGCGTAATTTCACTCTAGCTATGTTCTCGTTTTGCAAAAGATAATGAACTCTTGGTTTGTTAACTACTAAAATATGTATTTTAATCTTCCTATATAGAGGTCGGCTAGATGCGATATAAAGGGTTAGACAGTATTTTAGGGTTGAGAGCTGTGACAAAATTAGTTCAGCTGCTCTGAAACAAAAATAGCCATAGAGAATATATGAATGAATGCTTACGTGTGTATTCCAATAAAACTTTATTCATAAAAGCCAGAACTGGGCTAGATTTGACCTATAGCTGTAGTTTACTGAATCCTGTGGAAATATTTGTCATAGTAAAAGGTGTGCATTTGTGGCAGAGTAGAAACTGCAGCTAGAGTTATTTCTTTGGCAAGTTGATATGGTTATAATCAGATATGATTTGAGACAGCAGTAAGAAACTCAGGCTCAGCAGTTATTCTAAGTAGAAACCCAGAAAAGACTAACTCGATGTTATGATATCAGGGAGGGTCTTCCCCAGACAAGTGATGCAGGAGGAAAGGGAGGGTTGGATGTTGTATTTAAGATGTTAAAGAGTCAAATCTAGAAAGCTTACACACCTTACTTTTTCATGAGTTCAGAGTCTAGAATAGAAAGATGCTTAGAGACTCACCAGCCTGCAGGGACAGAAAGCTTAAATGAGTATAGCTACCTGGTATGGAGAGGCAGCCTTCAATTGAGTGCGTTTGCCACAGTTATATATTGAAAGAATGCTCTTTACTCCCAACAAGAAATAATTTTTCTCGCCTGGGAAATGGCTCATTGGGTAAAGTGCTTGCTATGCAAGCTTGAGGACCCGAGTTCAAATCCTCAGCACCCAGCTATTAAATATGATGGCATGTACTGTAATCCCAGCTTGGTGGTGGTGGTCGTCGTGGGAGGTGGATCCCTGAATCTTGCTGGCCAGCAAACCTAGCCAGTCAGTAAGGTCTGGGTTCAGTGAGGGCCCTTGTCCCAAAACCTAAGGTAGAAAACAATAGAGGAAAATGCTTACTGTTGGCCACCAACCTCCAAGTAGGTGCACTTACCCACACATATGCATACAGTACGCATACACACATATAAAAAGTGGAAATACATTTTCTTGTGTATATGTATGTGTGCGTGCACATGCATGCGTGCATTCATGTATGTCTGTATGTGTGCGCAGAGACCCAGAGTACAGCCTCAAGTGTTGTGCCTCAGGCACTGCCCATCTTTTCTGAAACAGGCTCTTTCCACACTGGCCTGATCTCTCGGCAAGTAGTTAGCCAGGGTCTGCCCATTTCTGCCTTCCTAGCAATGGGATTGCAAGCAAGTACTACCACGCCCAGACCTTTTAGTACTTATTTTAAAAAAAATATTTTAATTTTTATTTATTACTTTAATTTATTTTTATTACTTTATTCCTCTATTTTAAATTTATTTTATTACTTATTTATTTTTTATTAACTATTTATTCTCTATTTTTCTTTAAACATAGGTTCTGGAAATGAATTCAGATCATTGTGCTTCTAAGAGAAGCACTCCACTGATTGAGATGTCTTCCCCAACCTTCTCTTAATTTTTTTTGAAAACAAAACAAAACAAAACCCCAGCAAGTTCTTTCAGTGTATCCTCTCTTTCTTTGCATTAGAGAGGTAGGAACCATGAAATACATGAAAAAGTAGAAGTAGCTCTGCTTTTTCATTTGTGATAATCTTTCCATCTCAGGACCAGGACTAAGACTTTTAATCTCGTCACCTAGGAAGCAGAGGCAGGCAGATCTCTGAGTTCAAGGCCAGCCTGGTCTATAGAAGGAGTTTTAGGGCAGCCAGGACTACCCTGTTTTTAAAAAGCCCTACATCTAATAACATCTAGAAGAGGCACATGTTCCCAGGTTCTGAGGATCAGATTAGGGTATGGGTAGCTTCGGGGGGCATTATTCTTTGCTTCTACTTTTCTATTTTTTAGGGGGAATATATAATATCTATAATGCCCTTTGTTACAAGGGCAGGAAGAATTTTTTTGATAAGAAAATTTCTTATTATGCTCCTAATATCCTTGGCTGTCTTTGCTCTATACGTTAAAACACTTGTAACTGGTAGAGTTTATTAGGCCATTTTTCATATTCCTCTGTCTTTTTCTTGCTCCCTCTTTTTTAGCCCCCTTCATTGTCTTTTCCCTGAACTGCACCTAGTTTGCAGCTAGGTTTCTGTGATAAACCATACTGAACAAAAGCAGAAAGGTTTTCCTCGCCTTGCATTTCCTTGTCATAGTCCGTTGTTGAGGGAAGTCAGGGCAGGAACTGTAGAGAAATGCTGCTCGCTGGCGGACTTCCCACGGGCTTGTCAGTTTGCCTATACTACCAGGACCACCTGCCCAGGAATAGCACCCTTTCACAATGGGCTGGGCCGCCCACATCAATCATCAATCAAGAAAATAGCCCCTGAACATGCCCAGGTGCCAGCGTCATGGAAGCAGTTCCTTAACTGAGCCTTCTTCTTCCCAGGGGACTCTAGTTTTTGACATAAAATTAACCAGTATGGTGTTTGAGACTAGGATTTGTAATTGAGGGCAGAATCTAGAAAAGACAGTGTTTTCCAACTATGGAATAACTTGTGCCAGGTGAAAGGGGATTAACCGCCCACCGAGAAGGGCAGCCTGCTTGCAATCTTGCAGTAGTTTTGACCTGTTAAAAGCAGAATGTAAGCTTACAAAAGACTTGAATGCAAAACGTTTTGCATTTCTGTCAATATAGTAGAGACGTGTGTGTATGTGTGCGTGTGCGAGTGTGTGCGTGTGTTCGAGTGTGTGTATGAGTGTGTGCAGTGATCCCCCTGCTTTGCTTGGTTTCCTCGCTTCTCTTTAATCCACATTGCCTGACCTCCCAACATAACTCCCTCTGACTTTCAGTTTCTTACAAGCCTTGCAGTTCCAATTCTTTCCAATTTCCTAAACTGGTTGCTTACTTTGAAGTGTGGCAAGCCAAAGACGATTCTGGAAAGAATTTTCTGGGTAGCATGGAGAATGTGGAGAGGGATGCTCACACTGTGATAAAGTGGCGACTTCTCTGAGCTGGGTAGTACAATTGCCATTGACACCCAGAGCTATGGCCCGTCTCTCAGTGAAAAACAGACTTGAGTGGGGAAAGACGGGAAAGTGGTCTTGGAAGACAACACGGAATCCAACCAGGCCGTTTCAAAGTATACAACGCATAAACAGCCTGCTGGCTAACATGCATATTAATGACTTTCCGAGCCACACACTGAAGCTAGGAGGTAAATTGATTGACTTCATTTGTAAAGACGGAGAGCTTAAGAGTTCAAGTCTCACCGGCAGGGGCAAGAAGTCCGGTGGCTGGGGCGAGTTGTGGCTGGCTACATCTGATGAGAAAGGGAGCCGTTATGAGTCCATTTCACAAACTCTTCGGCATCAGATCTCCTGAAGAAATAGTAGGTAAAGATGAGGGATAAGAGGGACCGAACGAGGGCCGGGCGGTGGTGGCGCACACCTTTAATCCCAGAACTTGGGAGGCAGAGGCAGGTAGATCTCTGTGAGTTCGAGGCCAGTCTGGTCTACAAGAGCTAGTTCCAGGACAGGAACCAAAAAGCTACGGAGAAACCCTGTCCCCTCCCCCCCCAAAAAAAGGAAAAAAAAGAGGGACCAAACGAGAAAAATCGCAGAGGGGACAGACGGCAAACTACCGCCATTGCCGTTTACATAGACCACGAGATAGACTGTATTATTATTCCTGTCCTCTAGGTGAGGTTTATATTATTAATGCTTCTGTGTATACAGTGCCCGCTTTTCCTTGTTTATAGTGAATCTAAGCACATATAAACACATAATTATGACTCACGAAAGGAGACACTTAATAACTTTATGGGATGCACTGTCAACAAATCTGTCTAAGGGGAAAAGCACCATCCACTCAGGCTAATTGCCACTGCCAAACTTGGTTTAGTCTCAGGCTGCTTTTGGACATGCGGGGCTGTTTTACAGAGGGGTTCAGGCTGCACTGCCTGTAGATACTGTATTCCCTTGCTGTGTCTCTGCCTGGCATTTATTTTGATAAGTTAATGATGCTCCATTTTGAGAATGAAGCTATCTCTGCGGCTTCCTGTGGGCAATGGTTTCTATGCCCCGAGAACTGTTTAAATGAACCTTTTTTGTATCGAAAGAAATTGATGATGATGCTTGGAAAATGGGTTTCAAATGCATTGTTATACATGTAAATAATTTGCCCTCCGGTCGGTAATGAATAAGGCTATTAGTTTTGGCCGCTAGAGTGTTACTCCTCATAGCTGTCCTGGGTCTGTGCATGACAGATAGGTAAAAATATTTCCAACAAGGGCTACATGGCATGTGTTATAATTTTGAGATAAAGTACTTCTTCTTGCTGGTTATGGTGGATTTAATACATTCGTGTGTACCTCGGGTTTGTAAACTTAAATGCCTTCGGTGGCCAGATAGGTAGCAAACAGATAGGTATGAACCAGCCTTATATAAACTAATAAGAGCCCGTAGAGTCTGTGGAGAACTGGAGAAAAATATATTATACCTAAAGGCCTGTAGATGGAAAATTAAAACTAAATGTCCATTGTTAATGAACCACATCTATAAATAGAAACAGAGCTGTAGAATCAAAGTGGTCTGTCTTTGTTTCGGAAGTGAGATTTTACACTAGACTTCACTATGTTTAAGGGGCGGGATCACGTAAGATTCATCTTTCACAGACCCTGAATTATAACTTCAAATGGTTGTAAACCATGACAAAAAAAAATGGAAGTGAGAAAGTGTTTATTTTGGTTCACAAGTCAAGGGTACAGTCCTTCATGGAGGGAAGTCAAAGCAGCAGGAGGCTGAGACAGCCAGTCTCACACACTGGCGTGTGTGCCAGTGTCCACGCATGTACGCCAGTGCCCATGCGTCTATGCGAATGCCCACTTGTCTTTTTCCAGCTCAGGCTGTTCTGCCCAGGGACCAGTCCAGCCCACAGTTTAGATGGGCCTTCCCACATCAATTAATGTAAAGAAGCTAATCCCTTATAGACTTTCTCAGATGCTAACTGTAATCTAGATAATCTTTCCTAAGTATGCCCAGAGGTCTATCTTCCTGTCCAGTTTTTCAGACCTGTCCAGTTGAAGACAGTAGCCTTCAGTCTGGCAGCAGAAGAAACAAGTGGCCTTGAAGAAAAGGTAGGTTAGTTAGACAGTGCCCCAGCATGACTTTCCAAAGCCACACAGTGATCTTTCAGCCTCGTTTGTGTATCTAGAATCCTTTCTATTGAAACATCAGTACGATAGGATAACCTCTTTGTTATAAAACTTCCTGCCGCACAGCGTGAAAATGGACCCAGCCGTGTGCTGGTTCCGTTGTGTACCACAACTCTTCTTCAGTCTGTGAGACCAATTACTACTCATCTGCACAGTGATGCACAAGCAAAAATGGACTGATCAAGGAAACCTAAGAACCAGATCTAGAAGTACACAGATGTCCCTTCCGTCCAGAGTCAGAGCATACAGGAGGGAATCTGTCAGCAAATGTGCACTCCATCCTATGACACAGAAGGCTTCTTCTGACAGTTCGTTCCTCACATTATAAAGGCATTTGCGACGGACTAAGTGGCTCAACATCTGTAGGAGACACAATCAATATGAGCACAGATGTTTCCTAAGTGGAATGAATTGGCCTCTGGCCCGGTTGGCATTTTCCATCTATAGAGGGTTTTAGGTCATCCATTCAGGTCTGCTGACCCTGAAACATGTTTACCTTCCCTTTCTGATGGAAGGGGTTTTATTCCTTTGCCCCATAATGCTGCTGAGAGGAGAGTTGTAGCCAAGGACAATGGAGGGATAAACTCTTCCCAGTATATGTCCCCAGAGTGTGAGCCTCGTGAGAAAGAAACATCTATGGGCAGAGTTTGGGAAACACTAAGTGAACAGAAAACTTTGCTTTAAATTATAGGGCTTTTGGGAGCTGGAGAGATGGCTCAGAGTTTAAGAGCATTGGCTGCTCTTCCAAAAGTCCTGAGTTCAATTCCCAGCAACCACATGGTGGTTCACAACCATCTGTAATGGGGTCTGGTGCCCTCTTCTGGCCTGCAGGCAGACACATAGACAGAATATTGTATACATAATAAATAAATATTTAAAAATTATAGGGCTTTTTAGAACCTTTGATAAGATTATATGCAAGGTGAGCTTCCGCAAGTGATAAAAAGTTAATTATGTTTGCCACATTTCCTTCATTGCGAGGTGCCACTGGTTTTAACTTAAACTGCTAATTTAACAGTGGGTGTTGTTTTGTTAGTTTAGGAAGATATTTCGGCTAACAAACTTGTTTGACATTGACAGATGAGGGTCCATTTTGAAAAAGTCAGTGTGAAAAAAAACCGAGCTTGAGAATGGAGAACAGACATTAAACAGCAATCCCCTTTACATGCTGGCATTCCACTCTACTGATATTCTAAGAAGCACAGTTTTAGCAGATAAAAGTCCAGACTATCTTCTGAAATGGCAGAATTCACTCTAAGCACAGCATTCTGACCAACTAAGTTGTTTTTTTTTTCCCTCGTAGAATTACCTGATATTAGCCATACCGAGTTCTGTTTGTACTTAACTTATCAAACAAAAAGTTTGTTTCTGAGATAGTTTTGTGCTGTCTGGAGCTTTGATGACCATCATCAAATTGTGTCTGAATTTCCGTGTCTAGCCTGTACTTCCTTCTGTTGAGAGCAGCACTGAAATGTATAATTGGTCTTAAGCTGAGAACCAAGTCTAGTTCACATTAGAAGTGTAATTATAAGGCTGGTCTTAGTTGACAAAGGTCTTACTGTTATTTCCTATTTGCCGAGCATGCCTGCTTGTTTCTTAAGCTCCCTTTTCTTCATATACCTGACTGTGGGTGGAGATGCTTTCAATGCTAGAAGACGTGTGTCCAGGGGTCGTTCTTCCTGAGCATGGATGGCATTAAAAATGACCGCTTTAGTATCTTTATGGAAAGCCCAAATAAGCCCCAGGCTTATTTATTCTGCATAGACTCTTTTCACCGGTTCAGCTGTTGGAGTCATTTACTCCAAAGCTGGCCGAGAGCTGGAAGGAGGAACGTGCTGTTCAACATCGTTAATTGAGATGTTTGGGTGGACGATCAGTTTGTATGTTATTACCAAGGAACTTAATTAAAAGTTAATAATATCTATTCCAACTCATTACACTCACTTTTCTATCTGCTGTGCAGATAGAAAAGGAGAGTCATCTTGCGAGCAATGCTTTAATTCTTTAACTTGTCTTCCTGGTTTTTATTGCCGTCTCTCATCATCTCTCTTTCTGTCCAGCTGCCTGAGGCCATGCTTTCTTCGGACTAATTCTCTTATGAGAACGTTTAATATTACGGCCAAGGCTGTTTTGTTCTATGCCTTTGTGTTGTTGCGATTATGAGGCGTTTGTCATTGATTCATATTACGAGAGCCCTGCATTACCCACCTTGTTCGGGAACAAATCTGTCTGTGGTGTGAAATAGTTGTACACTTTAGCAACTCAAATCTGTCTTGGTCATTTATAGCTGTATCCCAGGGGCCTCCGAGAGCTATCATATAACAGATGAGAAGAGAAAGCAAACACAGAACACCTGGTTTAGAAATTTGGGAACTCATAAAAACAAAGCTACTGTGGTAACATTATTCCCAGAGCACCGAGAGAACACCGGATCTACTTGTTCTATACTAATATCAAATTGTCCCCACACTACCCCACAGTCACCAGCGCCCCCCCACAGTGTTCCATAGACTTTGCTGAAGAGGATATTTGGGATGTCTGGCAGGTAGCCTGAAGAAATCCACCCCATCTAACTTCCTTTCCCCTGGTGCTGGGGATTTAACCTAGGACCTTGCCCTCGCCATGCAAGAGCTCTCCCCCCTGCGAGCTAAATCCCTAACTAAGGATGGAATTTTCTATCCCCACCTTCATCTTTTCCTTTGAAGGCTCAATATTGGAGTCTTCTCCGTCAGAGATTAGCAAGACGAAGTCATACAAATTTATTAATGCGCATAAGCATTGGGGTCAGATTTTGAAATTCAAATGATCAATATGAAATATTGATTTCTGAGCCTTAAGGGCGGTAGACACAATGGTGAGGAGAGGACCTACCTTTAAGGTTTTCACAGTGGGCTCAAGCGGCAGCTTATCCTCAGGTTAGGCACAAATTCCCTTACCTCCTTATGCCTCCGAAGGCATATCGTTCCATCACTTGGTGTGGGGCAAAGAACAAAGGAGATAACTGACCCTTGTCTTGGGGACCATGATGTCAGTGGTACCCTGCTTGGGCACAGCCCCAGTTCCCTCATCATTGCCTAGGAAACCCAGCTAGGAAGTATGGTGTTGGCTGAAGAATTCTCTGCATTGTACTGCTGTTTAGAAGTCTTGACACTGAGGATTTCTTACCTTTTCTTCTCAAAGAAACTTTGAATGCATTCATCAAGTCCAGGAGATTTTCGTAGTCACTTTAATTTCCGTGAAGATGTGGTGGGGAGAGAGGTTTCTGGTTTAACTACAATGGCCTAGGCTCCCAGGCTCTTAACTTGCGGTAACAGAAATATCTGCGGTGTAATTCCATTCCCAGCAAAAGCGGAAAGAAGATGGTTGGGATTTTTTTTTCTTCTTTTTATCAGCTAGAATAGTGGAGGTAATGTTATATCAAACTATAGGAATTTAATTACCCCATTCCACAAATGTAGTTTTCAAATAAAGGAGTCAAAAGGATTTTCAAAGCCATTCTTCCGAACTGTGGTATTAAAAACTCAAGAGTACATTTAGGAGATGTAAAATGTATTACTGTACGTTATGAGACACGGCGATGAATGGGGCCACGGTAAGAAACGCGACGACATGACGCGAGGCTGAACACACGGCGATTAAAACTCTTGTCGCTTGCTTCTTAGAAACGCCACCATTTGCCCGCCGCTTTGCATGCTTCTCTCTGTGAGGACGGCCATCTGTGAAATAATTCTGCTGGGTGGATTGCCACTTTAGGACAGGTCTTACCGAAGGTGGGAACGCTGCCATTTGAAAGCTTAAATCCAGACGAGGTGTAAGGGAGAAATACAGTTAGGGTTGGGAGGAATCTATCAACAAGTGGAGCACCATTATTCTTCCCAGAGCCTGAGAGTCTGTCCTTTACAATGGCCATAAAAACACCGTTCTCTCAGCAGCGCAGGGGGCGCCGGTGCCGGCTGTCTTAGGGATTCCTCTCCTGAAAAGTCTTTACAAAAGCCATAGTTTCTCCTGCTTCTTGCACGCTCATTATAGAAAATTTTGAAATGGATGGGGGAAGGAAAGAAAATACAGGTCATTTGTAATATCTCAGCGGCAATGGCCACACTTAGCATTTTTGGCATATAGCCCTCACGTTTTCCTGAAAAGTCATTTTGCCACATCAAATGAGACCTTAATGGAAGCGACTCCTGGCTCTGGAGGAAGGAGTAACGAGGTGTTCATCCATTTATCAAATATGTGTGCTGCCCAGAGAGAGAGCCTGGCTTCTACATCTACAGAAGAACTGAGAAAACTCTGGAAAGCCAGGCCTTGTGGCTTTCTACCCAACTGAGTTGCAATGTGGTTTTGTGACCATAACCTAGGGCTGATGAGTTTTATTTTTGCTCTTTTTTCTTTGTTTTCAAACAAAAATGAACAGATACATACTTATTTGAAAACCTGGTTTCTGGACTTATTTTGTCAATCTTTCATCAGTCATGTTCCCATTAGTGACATTTTGTCTGATTTCATCCACCTTATTCTCTTTTTGAGTCTAATCATCAGCGTCTATCAGTAGCTAGAGGTCTCAGGTTTCTCCATAGTGCTTCTTCCCAAGATTCTTATTCTAGTAGTGGGTAAGGGAGGACCTGGGGTCCTTACAGCAGAGAGAACACTTTGTCTTTCCTGAGCCTGCGTGTATCTTAGGAACCAGCAAGTGAGGCAGTGTGGTGTAGTAGACAATTCAGAGTGCGGGCATTAGTGTCCAAATCCAGGCTTTGTCAGTGACAGGCTGGGTATCATCAAGGCAAATATTATTTATGATTCTTACCACAGAATGGGAAGACAAACTTGATTCATCGGTATCCTAGCCAGTATAGGAGCACCGTGATGGACTTTGCAGTAGGAGTTAGTTGGGCTCCCACTTCTAAAACAACAAAGGGAAGTGGGATTTTATAGCCAAGGAGCAGAAGGGTGGTGGTCACTATGTAGAAAATTTCTAAGAGAATCCTGAGGACTAAGGAGGGGTTCTGGTTTTCCTGATACTGTTGGACTCTTGCTGAGGTTGCCTGGGAGACGGTGGGCTAGAGGAGTCTGTTAGATTCTGGAAATGGGGGAAATCTGGCTACCCCGAACTAAGAAATTTCTTGCTAAAACTGGATAATGTAGCGACGAACATGGAAGCCTACAAGTCGGGGCCTGGCTGACAACGACTAGCGTCTAGCCAAGGGAAGAATGTTCATAACGTCTGCCGTGTTCCAATTTCATCATCTTTAAAATGAGACTAATACTGCTATCTAATGTCATAGAGATGCCATAAAATCGATGAGCTAATGCACCGGGAAGCAGCTTGGCACAGTTGTGCGTGTTAAAATAGTGCCAGCTAGCCCATTTCACACCGCTGTGCTCTTAGGCATCCAGGTGGCCCGTACCAGCACTCACACACGGGGGAAGCCCCCTGGAGAGCTTCCACTTTTGCGTGTGACCTTGGGGTAATCTAACTTTCAGCACCCCAGCTTTGTCTTTCTGAACATGCAGACTGTTTAGTTTATTTCATAAAAGGGTTTTAGACGGGGGGGGGGTGTTCTGCTATTTTACAATGTAAAGTTTTTTTTTTTTTTTAAATCTATAAATAATAGAAGGAGGTCCTCGCCTGAACGACGTCAAGCTTTTCCCTGGAGATGGAGGAGCTGCCTCGGACTTAATAGCACACCTCCCCTGAGCAAACAGAGAAAGACAGGAAACAGCTTGGGGAAAAGAAATGAGAAAATATTGTTTGTGCCAGAGAGAGCACGTGGAATATGAATTCCTGGTGGAAAGTCTCAGGCAGATTAGGAGCGAGGCTGCTAGCCAGTGCGACCCTCCCTCCATAACCAAACACAGCAATAAATTTGGGGTCTTCGATCTCGTCTGCTCCTCTTCACGAGCTCGTGCTTCTGATAACCCCGTCCAGGTGTTTGCAGCTTGGCTGGAAGAGGACTGAATTTAATATAAAACTAGATGAAGAAGCTGCCGGAGGAGAGCCAAACAAGGTTTTTGTTCTGGTGCTGGATGGGCTTTGGTTCATCTCCACTCGTGCACACAAGGGTCCTGTGTTGATGCCCGGCCAGCAAGGTTTAGAAAGTCTTTCGTAATGAACCAAGGGGAGGTACCTTTAAATGATTTACTTTAGACATGCTTAAATGCTGAGCTATTTGTTACAAAGGCATCTTTTTGATTGCTTACTTTTTCCTTTCTCAAATTTAATAAGTCATATTTTTTTCAAGAAAAAGTCAAGGCTATAATTGGTCAAAGGGCACTGGATCTGGATTCTTTATAGAAGCGTTGTAGTAGACCCAAAGTATAATCTCTCTCTCTCTCTCTCTCTCTCTCTCTCTCTCTCTCTCTCTCTCTCTCTCTCTCTCTGGTATGTGTGTATGTAGCTATTCTTGCTCATACGCATACACTTGCTTCTTGTTTAAATTAACAAATTGTATGTAGCCACCAGAAGTATCACACAAATGACTTGATTCCCAGATTTCCCAATAAGAGCAGCTTCATGGCAATCTGATCGCCTTTGTGTGGTGGGACAATTGGCTAGAACTGAGATGCTCTTGTCCCATTAGGGAAGGTTAATTGTAACGTCATGCTTATCCACCTGTTTTCTTTTCTCCACCTGGTGAGCAAAGGCAAGGCTGGTGGAGGGATTGTCATTCCAGGCAGCCATAAAACATCAGCTATCCTAGAGCCAGAGAGAGTCTGGCAAAAATCGTTTGTTGGAAGACCAGAAATATCTCAAGTCATGATATTCTTTATTGTCTCATGAATTCTCAGTGATCTGGAATTAATCTTGTGGCTGTAAAATAATGGATCGAAATCACATGCAAGCACATATTGCCATAGTTTAATGCTATGCTTTACTTTATTGCAATAGGACTTTTGAACTATAAAAATGATGCATTATACTTCTGGTCTGACCTCATTTGTCATAGTCTTGGTTCTCTTGAGCTACACTCTTTGTGGCACTGTGTCCCCTCACTGAGACCTGGGTGATTTAGTTTCTTTCAAGCCTGGTTTATAGTGTGTGCCTTTCACTGGCTTCCAACAGGTCTGTTTTGTGATACCCAGCTGATCTAGGGATCCCAAAGACGGCGAGGGTATCTAGCCCAGAGCCGTCTATAGAAGGATGGCTCTGGGCAGGCTAGAAGACCTTCATCTGTTCTGGTGCTGTGCACTCCACTGTCAAGAATCTCAATTCTAGTGTCCCACAGTAATCAGTCACGTTGGGAACAGAAAGAAAACATTGCTGAATAAGGCAAACCATATAGAGTTAGGTTCATCTGCTTATAATCCATCTTTAGTGTCTCCTAAGTTTGCAAATTAAAGTCTCAGGTACTCTATCATCAAAATGGGGGGCGATAGCATTGAAATAGAGTTCTATAGGTTTCTTTTATGTTGTGTTCTCTCTCTCTCTCTCTCTCTCTCTCTCTCTCTCTCACACACACACACACACACACACACCTCCCTCTCTCCCTCTCTCTTCCCCTCTCTCTCCCTCTCTGTCTACCTCCCTTTCTCTCTCTCTCTCTCCCTCCCTCTCTGTCTTCCCCCCTCTCTTTCTCTCTTTATAGATAAAGCCCCTAAGGCAAAGAATAGTAAAATAACTTTCCTAGAATTAATATGGAGGCTGTCCTTGAACTGTAGTTCTCACTTTAAAGTCAGTATGCTCAGACCCCCATGTCCACAGTGCCTTCCTCTCAGGGCTGCTGAGGATTTGATGTAAAGGGCTCAATGCTGTGTCCGGTGGAGTGTAGGCGCCAGTGACTGGAGGTGATTATCGTTAGAGATGGAAGCTCAACTGAGCTTGAATGCTGTCTAGAGTTTCAATTACTGTAGCTCCTCATGTGACAGGGACTCAGACCCATGGGGTACAGCTTTTCAACCCCTTTCCACATACGAATGGTTGGTGCCAACTGTGAGTGTGAGAGACAGTGATGGTGGTGTTGCTGTTAGTGACTGGAAAGGAAACAGGACCTCATTAATAAAAGCATAAAGTGGAAGGCTTAGTGCAACGGGAGCTGAGAACTGCTTTTTCCTGTTAAAAGTACTTACCCCTACCACAAGTTTATAGACAATATTTTAGAATTCCTGGTCTTGCTTGGAAAGAAATCAGTGAGTTAAGTGTAAGGTTGTTAGCCCTAGAGTCGGGGAAGGTGTTGCTTTTAGTAATGGAGGGATGAGAATAAAATGACCCTCTTAAGGTAGTGGTTGCCCACAGCTCATTTGTAAGTCAGTAAAAACCTCATTTTTTATATGAGCATTGGAGAGCTGACCTTTAAAATCCCATCTGGGGAGGATGTGTGATTTGATGCAGAACATTTTTGGGGCAAGCCTAAGGATGGATGGCCGGGGATAGGCTCATCCGTTTTCTTCTCCTTCAAGGAGCACAAGATTGCTGAAGCTACGAGTCAGTTCTTGGGTAGTTCCAAACCCGTAGCACACACTTAAGTAGGTCTTCTGTGCAAGGAAGAGTAAGCACATCTGTAGAAGGGATGCTGATCCATGCATCTGGTAGGAAAATGATGGGAACGCGTATTGTGAGTGTGTACGTGTGTGCGTGCATATGTGTGTGTGTGTTCACTGGAAAGTTTAGTCATTTTAAGGTAGCTGGTTGTGTAGTGAGTTCGGTGAAGTCTTTTGGAAAAAGATGCTGGGATTGCTTTAAAATCATAGCCATATTCTGAGAGTTTCTGTGTTATAGAGATATTACCACGGGGCTCATGCGTTGCATCTAGGGTCTGAGAAGCAACGCTGTGAATCTAAAACTAGCGTTTGATTTGTGAAACTAAATAACCTGCAAGTTCATGGAGCATGAAGAGAAGCCCATCTGTATTCATAATACGCTTTTTAAAGAGCCATAGATGCTGTGAGAAGCAGAATTGGGTGGATGGACATCTTAGAGATTCATCTCCAGGAGAAAATAGTATTGTATCCGTCTGATCTTGTATGCTATCATTCATGGAGTGACGGTCTGGGTGGTGACGCTGTTGGAAATTCCTTGCAGTTGTTAATTCTGAAGAGTCTAGGCTAGGAGGCACTTTAGTGCCTGATTCTGTCACATCGTAAACTCCTCCACACTCTGACCAAGGACCGTTAGCATTTTCCCTGGCTAGGCTTCAGCTGGCTACAACCTTCAGGAACAGCAAACTGAAAAAGTTTCCC
Organism: Microtus ochrogaster; assembly: GCF_000317375.1. Classification (NCBI taxonomy): domain Eukaryota; kingdom Metazoa; phylum Chordata; class Mammalia; order Rodentia; family Cricetidae; genus Microtus; species Microtus ochrogaster. The sequence goes on from NC_022024.1 coordinate 11,736,062, forward strand.
CCTGACGGTTTCAGACGAGCATCCAGATGTCAGAATCAATGAGCTTTCAGTCACCGCTTGTAATGAGGAAGCCAGAAGCCACTTAAATACCAGGCTACCTTACTTCCCAGCTTCCGTATGTAATGCCTGCCAATTAGCATTCAGTCATGCTGCTAAGGGCCTGCCATGAGCAGGGCTTGGCTGTGGCAAGGAAGCCGGCTCTTCCCCTCCTCACTGACATGGGCGGGTCGGTCTACTGAGAGGGAAAAACGTTGAATGAGGTCACCAGTGGGCAGATCTATTTCTGAACCTGCAAGTGAAAAATCTATTTGAGGGCTACTGTAGAGATGTTCTCATTTTTTTTCCCCGAGACTATAATATTAGAAAAATTGGCTGGGATTAGAGACTACTGATCCAGGCTGGCTGGCATTGACTTTGTAGGCATGGCCAACTGGAAAACTCTTCTTAGCTTCTCCTCATTCCCTTCTTAGCTGCCATATTTGCTGAGTACCTACTATGTGTTAGCGAAGGGGGTAGGACAAGACGGGAAACGGAAACAGCACAGGAAGATAGATAAATCTTGTTTCTGAACTTCACAAAGCTTAGTGGGGATGGGGAGGGGACAGGGTTAAAGACCGGCGATTTTTATTAGGACTCCGTACTATGTTGGGGGATATAAGGAAAACCCCCTCACCTGGACACTAGCAGGAATTTGACAAAGGGCTGTGTAATGACAAGGATATTTCCAGGCAGAGAAACCGCAAGTGTAAAAATCAAGACAGAGCAAGAAGGCCAGTCACCACTGTCCAAGGGTAAGGGCCAGGAGAATGGCGATTATCTAGTGCCTCGAGAAGACGAGCTTGGGAATATAGAGTCTCTGCTGCTACCTGCTGTGGGAACTTCTTCAGCCAGTAGCTTTTTAAGATGCCAGCCTACTTTAGGCATGGCTTCATGTACTGTAAATGCAGATGAAAAGCTTGGTTGCTGGATTCGGTTCCAGTTCCCAGTGCTCGCAGAGGACTGTGGATCACTACTCTTTCTGTGAATTTATCCCCCAGAAAAATAAACCTTTGTTATATTCCATTCCGGGCAATTGTGAACCAACGTGATCTGAGTCCATGCCACTGCTGGGCCTTCCCCAGGGTACCTTGTAAGTTTTGACCCTCCTCCAGGGCAGTGAGTGGTAAGGTAAGGTGAAGAGGTGCAATGGGGCTACTCCCTGCCATTGACATCACACAGCTCTTTACATTTCCAGCATAGCATTCCTAGCATGGCATCCTATGGAAAGCACTGGCCTTCAACACTGAGCTCTGAGTTGTGGGGATGTCTTAAATGGGTCTTGTCTTGAGTATTAGGGTGGACCCATTGCTTAGGTGATTCTGATGTTGATTAAGTCTACAAATGGCATTCCCATTAGTGCTTGAATGGGAGAAAGAAGCCAGGGATCAGATGATCTGTCTGTCTGTCTATCTTTCTTTTTCTTCCTTCTTTCCTTCCCTTCTCCCTCCCTCCCTTCCCCTCCTTCCCTCCCTTCCTCCCTTCTCCTTCCCCCTCTCTTCTACTCTCTCCCTCC